>NW_028234227.1:0-65603 GCF_037954235.1 Aulostomus chinensis
ACTTGACTGAAAACTCACTTTGAACAAAAGTGATGGCATTTTTGTATCACAGGTCACAAATAGTGTTTTCTCAGCGAGAGAAGGCCAAAATGAACACTTCATGCAGAACTCCTGTATTTTGATGAAAACTCACTGAAATCAAGCTGTAACTTCAAGTTTATGCATCTTTCTATGCTTTCAGGTTGAAACTTGACAGAAAACTCACTTTGAACAAAAGTTATGGCTGTTCTATGTCGCAGTCACAAATAGCGTTTTCTCAGCGAGAGAAGGCCAAAATGAACACTTCATGCAGAACTCCTGTATTTTGATGAAAACTCACTGAAATCAAGCTGTAACTTCAAGATTATGCATCTTTCTATGCTTTCAGGTTGAAACTTGACTGAAAACTCACTTTGAACAAAAGTTATGGCATTTTTGTATCACAGGTCACAAATAGTGTTTTCTAAGCCAGACAAGGCCAAAATGAACACTTCATGCAGAACTCCTGTATTTTGATGAAAACTCACTGAAATCAAGCTGTAACTTCAAGTTTATGCATCTTTCTATGCTTTCAGGTTGAAACTTGACTGAAAACTCACTTTGAACAAAAGTTATGGCTGTTCTGTATCGCAGGTCACAAATAGCTGTTTTCTCAGCGAGACAAGGCCAAAATGAACACTTCATGCAGAACTCCTGTATTTTGATGAAAACTCACTGAAATCAAGCTGTAACTTCAAGTTTATGCATCTTTCTATGCTTTCAGGTTGAAACTTGACTGAAAACTCACTTTGAACAAAAGTTATGGCTGTTCTGTGTCGCAGGTCACAAATAGCGTTTTCTCAGCGAGAGAAGGCCAAAATGAACACTTCATGCAGAACTCCTGTATTTTGATGAAAACTCACTGAAATCAAGCTGTAACTTCAAGTTTATGCATCTTTCTATGCTTTCAGGTGAAACTTGACTGAAAACTCACTTTGAACAAAAGTTATGGCATTTTGTATCACAGGTCACAAATAGTGTTTCTCAGCGAGAGAAGGCCAAAATGAACACTTCATGCAGAACTCCTGTATTTTGATGAAAACTCACTGAAATCAAGCTGTAACTTCAAGTTTATGCATCTTTCTATGCTTTCAGGTTGAAACTTGACTGAAAACTCACTTTGAACAAAAGTTATGGCATTTTTGTATCACAGGTCACAAATAGTGTTTTCTCAGCGAGAGAAGGCCAAAATGAACACTTCATGCAGAACTCCTGTATTTTGATGAAAACTCACTGAAATCAAGCTGTAACTTCAAGTTTATGCATCTTTCTATGCTTTCAGGTTGAAACTTGACTGAAAACTCACTTTGAACAAAAGTTATGGCTTTTCTGTGTCGCAGGTCACAAATAGCGTTTTCTCAGCGAGAGAAGGCCAAAATGAACACTTCATGCAGAACTCCTGTATTTTGATGAAAACTCACTGAAATCAAGCTGTAACTTCAAGTTTATGCATCTTTCTATGCTTTCAGGTTGAAACTTGACTGAAAACTCACTTTGAACAAAAGTTATGGCTTTTCTGTATCACAGGTCACAAATAGTGTTTTCTCAGCGAGAGAAGGCCAAAATGAACACTTCATGCAGAACTCCTGTATTTTGATGAAAACTCACTGAAATCAAGCTGTAACTTCAAGTTTATGCATCTTTCTATGCTTTCAGGTTGAAACTTGACTGAAAACTCACTTTGAACAAAAGTTATGGCATTTTTGTATCACAGGTCACAAATAGTGTTTTCTCAGCGAGAGAAGGCAAAATGAACACTTCATGCAGAACTCCTGTATTTTGATGAAAACTCACTGAAATCAAGCTGTAACTTCAAGCTTTATGCATCTTTCTATGCTTTCAGGTTGAAACTTGACTGAAAACTCACTTTGAACAAAAGTTATGGCATTTTTGTATCACAGGTCACAAATAGTGTTTTCTCAGCGAGAGAAGGCCAAAATGAACACTTCATGCAGAACTCCTGTATTTTGATGAAAACTCACTGAAATCAAGCTGTAACTTCAAGTTTATGCATCTTTCTATGCTTTCAGGTTGAAACTTGACTGAAAACTCACTTTGAACAAAAGTTATGGCATTTTTGTATCACAGGTCACAAATAGTGTTTTCTCAGCGAGAGAAGGCCAAAATGAACACTTCATGCAGAACTCCTGTATTTTGATGAAAACTCACTGAAATCAAGCTGTAACTTCAAGTTTATGCATCTTTCTATGCTTTCAGGTTGAAACTTGACTGAAAACTCACTTTGAACAAAAGTTATGGCATTTTTGTATCACAGGTCACAAATAGTGTTTTCTCAGCGAGAGAAGGCCAAAATGAACACTTCATGCAGAACTCCTGTATTTTGATGAAAACTCACTGAAATCAAGCTGTAACTTCAAGTTATGCATCTTTCTATGCTTTCAGGTTGAAACTTGACTGAAAACTCACTTTGAACAAAAGTTATGGCATTTTTGTATCACAGGTCACAAATAGTGTTTTCTCAGCGAGAGAAGGCCAAAATGAACACTTCATGCAGAACTCCTGTATTTTGATGAAAACTCACTGAAATCAAGCTGTAACTTCAAGTTTATGCATCTTTCTATGCTTTCAGGTTGAAACTTGACTGAAAACTCACTTTGAACAAAAGTTATGGCATTTTTGTATCACAGGTCACAAATAGTGTTTTCTCAGCGAGAGAAGGCCAAAATGAACACTTCATGCAGAACTCCTGTATTTTGATGAAAACTCACTGAAATCAAGCTGTAACTTCAAGTTTATGCATCTTTCTATGCTTTCAGGTTGAAACTTGACTGAAAACTCACTTTGAACAAAAGTTATGGCATTTTGTATCACAGGTCACAAATAGTGTTTTCTCAGCGAGAGAAGGCCAAAATGAACACTTCATGCAGAACTCCTGTATTTTGATGAAAACTCACTGAAATCAAGCTGTAACTTCAAGTTTATTCATCTTTCTATGCTTTCAGGTTGAAACTTGACTGAAAACTCACTTTGAACAAAAGTTATGGCATTTTTGTATCACAGGTCACAAATAGTGTTTTCTCAGCGAGAGAAGGCCAAAATGAACACTTCATGCAGAACTCCTGTATTTTGATGAAAACTCACTGAAATCAAGCTGTAACTTCAAGTTTATGCATCTTTCTATGCTTTCAGGTTGAAACTTGACTGAAAACTCACTTTGAACAAAAGTTATGGCATTTTTGTATCACAGGTCACAAATAGTGTTTTCTCAGCGAGAGAAGGCCAAAATGAACACTTCATGCAGAACTCCTGTATTTTGATGAAAACTCACTGAAATCAAGCTGTAACTTCAAGTTTATGCATCTTTCTTTGCTTTCAGGTTGAAACTTGACTGAAAACTCACTTTGAACAAAAGTTATGGCATTTTTGTATCACAGGTCACAAATAGTGTTTTCTCAGCCGAGAGAAGGCCAAAATGAACACTTCATGCAGAACTCCTGTATTTTGATGAAAACTCACTGAAATCAAGCTGTAACTTCAAGTTTATGCATCTTTCTATGCTTTCAGGTTGAAACTTGACTGAAAACTCACTTTGAACAAAAGTTATGGCTGTTCTGTGTCGCAGGTCACAAATAGCGTTTTCTCAGCGAGAGAAGGCCAAAATGAACACTTCATGCAGAACTCCTGTATTTTGATGAAAACTCACTGAAATCAAGCTGTAACTTCAAGTTTATGCATCTTTCTATGCTTTCAGGTTGAAACTTGACTGAAAACTCTCTTTGAACAAAAGTTATGGCATTTTTGTATCACAGGTCACAAATAGTGTTTTCTCAGCGAGAGAAGGCCAAAATGAACACTTCATGCAGAACTCCTGTATTTTGATGAAAACTCACTGAAATCAAGCTGTAACTTCAAGTTTATGCATCTTTCTATGCTTTCAGGTTGAAACTTGACTGAAAACTCACTTTGAACAAAAGTTATGGCATTTTTGTATCACAGGTCACAAATAGTGTTTTCTCAGCGAGAGAAGGCCAAAATGAACACTTCATGCAGAACTCCTGTATTTTGATGAAAACTCACTGAAATCAAGCTGTAACTTCAAGTTTATGCATCTTTCTATGCTTTCAGGTTGAAACTTGACTGAAAACTCACTTTGAACAAAAGTTATGGCATTTTTGTATCACAGGTCACAAATAGTGTTTTCTCAGCGAGAGAAGGCCAAAATGAACACTTCATGCAGAACTCCTGTATTTTGATGAAAACTCACTGAAATCAAGCTGTAACTTCAAGTTTATGCATCTTTCTATGCTTTCAGGTTGAAACTTGACTGAAAACTCACTTTGAACAAAAGTTATGGCATTTTTGTATCACAGGTCACAAATAGTGTTTCTCAGCGAGAGAAGGCCAAAATGAACACTTCATGCAGAACTCCTGTATTTTGATGAAAACTCACTGAAATCAAGCTGTAACTTCAAGTTTATGCATCTTTCTATGCTTTCAGGTTGAAACTTGACAGAAAACTCACTTTGAACAAAAGTTATGGCTGTTCTGTGTCGCAGGTCACAAATAGCGTTTTCTCAGCGAGAGAAGGCAAAATGAACACTTCATGCAGAACTCCTGTATTTTGATGAAAACTCACTGAAATCAAGCTGTAACTTCAAGTTTATGCATCTTTCTATGCTTTCAGGTTGAAACTTGACTGAAAACTCTCTTGAACAAAAGTTATGGCATTTTTGTATCACAGGTCACAAATAGTGTTTTCTCAGCGAGAGAAGGCCAAAATGAACACTTCATGCAGAACTCCTGTATTTTGATGAAAACTCACTGAAATCAAGCTGTAACTTCAAGTTTATGTGCTCTTTCTATGCTTTCAGGTTGAAACTTGACTGAAAACTCACTTTGAACAAAAGTTATGGCATTTTTATATCACAGGTCACAAATAGTGTTTTCTCAGCGAGAGAAGGCCAAAATGAACACTTGATGCAGAACTCCTGTATTTTGATGAAAACTCACTGAAATCAAGCTGTAACTTCAAGTTTATGCATCTTTCTATGCTTTCAGTTTGAAACTTGCCTGAAAACTCACTTTGAACAAAAGTTATGGCATTTTTGTATCACAGGTCACAAATAGTGTTTTCTCAGCGAGAGAAGGCCAAAATGAACACTTCATTCAGAACTCCTGTATTTTGATGAAAACTCACTGAAATCAAGCTGTAACTTCAAGTTTATGCATCTTTCTATGCTTTCAGGTTGAAACTTGACTGAAAACTCACTTTGAACAAAAGTTATGGCATTTTTGTATCACAGGTCACAAATAGTGTTTTCTCAGCGAGAGAAGGCCAAAATGAACACTTCATGCAGAACTCCTGTATTTTGATGAAAACTCACTGAAATCAAGCTGTAACTTCAAGTTTATGCATCTTTCTATGCTTTCAGGTTGAAACTTGACTGAAAACTCACTTTGAACAAAAGTTATGGCATTTTTGTATCACAGGTCACAAATAGTGATTTCTCAGCGAGAGAAGGCCAAAATGAACACTTCATGCAGAACTCCTGTATTTTGATGAAAACTCACTGAAATCAAGCTGTCACTTCAAGTTTATGCATCTTTCTATGCTTTCAGGTTGAAACTTGACTGAAAACTCACTTTGAACAAAAGTTATGGCTGTTCTGTGTCGCAGGTCACAAATAGCGTTTTCTCAGCGAGACAAGGCCAAAATGAACACTTCATGCAGAACTCCTGTATTTTGATGAAAACTCACTGAAATCAAGCTGTAACTTCAAGTTTATGCATCTTTCTTTGCTTTCAGGTTGAAACTTGACTGAAAACTCACTTTGAACAAAAGTTATGGCATTTTTGTATCACAGGTCACAAATAGTGTTTTCTCAGCGAGAGAAGGCCAAAATGAACACTTCATGCAGAACTCCTGTATTTTGATGAAAACTCACTGAAATCAAGCTGTAACTTCAAGTTTATGCATCTTTCTATGCTTTCAGGTTGAAACTTGAATGAAAACTCACTTTGAACAAAAGTTATGGCATTTTTGTATCACAGGTCACAAATAGTGTTTTCTCAGCGAGAGAAGGCCAAAATGAACACTTCATGCAGAACTCCTGTATTTTGATGAAAACTCACTGAAATCAAGCTGTAACTTCAAGTTTATGCATCTTTCTATTTTTTCAGGTTGAAACTTGACTGAAAACTCACTTTGAACAAAAGTTATGGCATTTTTGTATCACAGGTCACAAATAGTGTTTTCTCAGCGAGAGAAGGCCAAAATGAACACTTCATGCAGAACTCCTGTATTTTGATGAAAACTCACTGAAATCAAGCTGTAACTTCAAGTTTATGCATCTTTCTATGCTTTCAGGTTGAAACTTGACTGAAAACTCACTTTGAACAAAAGTTATGGAATTTTTGTATCACAGGTCACAAAAAGTGTTTTCTCAGCGAGAGAAGGCCAAAATGAACACTTCATGCAGAACTCCTGTATTTTGATGAAAACTCACTGAAATCAAACTGTAACTTCAAGTTTATGCATCTTTCTATGCTTTCAGGTTGAAACTTGACTGAAAACTCACTTTGAACAAAAGTTATGGCTGTTCTGTGTCGCAGGTCACAAATAGCGTTTTCTCAGCGAGAGAAGGCCAAAATGAACACTTCATGCAGAACTCCTGTATTTTGATGAAAACTCACTGAAATCAAGCTGTAACTTCAAGTTTATGCATCTTTCTATGTTTTCAGGTTGAAACTTGACTGAAAACTCACTTTGAACAAAAGTTATGGCATTTTTTTATCACAGGTCACAAATAGTGTTTTCTCAGCGAGAGAAGGCCAAAATGAACACTTCATGCAGAACTCCTGTATTTTGATGAAAACTCACTGAAATCAAGCTGTAACTTCAAGTTTATGCATCCTTCTATGCTTTCAGGTTGAAACTTGACTGAAAACTCACTTTGAACAAAAGTTATGGCATTTTTGTATCACAGGTCACAAATAGTGTTTTCTCAGCGAGAGAAGGCCAAAATGAACACTTCATGCAGAACTCCTGTATTTTGATGAAAACTCACTGAAATCAAGCTGTAACTTCAAGTTTATGCATCTTTCTATGCTTTCAGGTTGAAACTTGACTGAAAACTCACTTTGAACAAACGTTATGGCATTTTTGTATCACAGGTCACAAATAGTGTTTTCTCAGCGAGAGAAGGCCAAAATGAACACTTCATGCAGAACTCCTGTATTTTGATGAAAACTCACTGAAATCAAGCTGTAACTTCAAGTTTATGCATCTTTCTATGCTTTCAGGTTGAAACTTGACAGAAAACTCACTTTGAACAAAAGTTATGGCTGTTCTGTGTCGCAGGTCACAAATAGCGTTTTCTCAGCGAGAGAAGGCCAAAATGAACACTTCATGCAGAACTCCTGTATTTTGATGAAAACTCACTGAAATCAAGCTGTAACTTCAAGTTTATGCATCTTTCTATGCTTTCAGGTTGAAACTTGACTGAAAACTCACTTTGAACAAAAGTTATGGCATTTTTGTATCACAGGTCACAAATAGTGTTTTCTCAGCGAGAGAAGGCCAAAATGAACACTTCATGCAGAACTCCTGTATTTTGATGAAAACTCACTGAAATCAAGCTGTAACTTCAAGTTTATGCATCTTTCTATGCTTTCAGGTTGAAACTTGACTGAAAACTCACTTTGAACAAAAGTTATGGCATTTTTGTATCACAGGTCACAAATAGTGTTTTCTCAGCGAGAGAAGGCCAAAATGAACACTTCATGCAGAACTCCTGTATTTTGATGAAAACTCACTGAAATCAAGCTGTAACTTCAAGTTTATGCATCTTTCTATGCTTTCAGGTTGAAACTTGACTGAAAACTCACTTTGAACAAAAGTTATGGCATTTTTGTATCACAGGTCACAAATAGTGTTTTCTCAGCGAGAGAAGGCCAAAATGAACACTTCATGCAGAACTCCTGTATTTTGATGAAACTCACTGAAATCAAGCTGTAACTTCAAGATTATGCATCTTTCTATGCTTTCAGGTTGAAACTTGACTGAAAACTCACTTTGAACAAAAGTTATGGCATTTTTGTATCACAGGTCACAAATAGTGTTTTCTCAGCGAGAGAAGGCCAAATGAACACTTCATGCAGAACTCCTGTATTTTGATGAAAACTCACTGAAATCAAACTGTAACTTCAAGTTTATGCATCTTTCTATGCTTTCAGGTTGAAACTTGACAGAAAACTCACTTTGAACAAAAGTTATGGCATTTTTGTATCACAGGTCACAAATAGTGTTTTCTCAGCGAGAGAAGGCCAAAATGAACACTTCATGCAGAACTCCTGTATTTTGATGAAAACTCACTGAAATCAAGCTGTAACTTCAAGTTTATGCATCTTTCTATGCTTTCAGGTTGAAACTTGACAGAAAACTCACTTTGAACAAAAGTTATGGCTGTTCTGTGTCGCAGGTCACAAATAGCGTTTTCTCAGCGAGAGAAGGCCAAAATGAACACTTCATGCAGAACTCCTGTATTTTGATGAAAACTCACTGAAATCAAGCTGTAACTTCAAGTTTATGCATCTTTCTATGCTTTCAGGTTGAAACTTGACTGAAAACTCTCTTTGAACAAAAGTTATGGCATTTTTGTATCACAGGTCACAATAGTGTTTTCTCAGCGAGAGAAGGCCAAAATGAACACTTCATGCAGAACTCCTGTATTTTGATGAAAACTCACTGAAATCAAGCTGTAACTTCAAGTTTATGCATCTTTCTATGCTTTCAGGTTGAAACTTGACTGAAAACTCACTTTGAACAAAAGTTATGGCATTTTTGTATCACAGGTCACAAATAGTGTTTTCTCAGCGAGAGAAGGCCAAAATGAACACTTCATGCAGAACTCCTGTATTTTGATGAAAACTCACTGAAATCAAGCTGTAACTTCAAGTTTATGCATCTTTCTATGCTTTCAGGTTGAAACTTGACTGAAAACTCTCTTTGAACAAAAGTTATGGCATTTTTGTATCACAGGTCACAAATAGTGTTTTCTCAGCGAGAGAAGGCCAAAATGAACACTTCATGCAGAACTCCTGTATTTTGATGAAAACTCACTGAAATCAAGCTGTAACTTCAAGTTTATGCATCTTTCTATGCTTTCAGGTTGAAACTTGACTGAAAACTCACTTTGAACAAAAGTTATGGCATTTTTGTATCACAGGTCACAAATAGTGTTTTCTCAGCGAGAGAAGGCCAAAATGAACACTTCATGCAGAACTCCTGTATTTTGATGAAAACTCACTGAAATCAAGCTGTAACTTCAAGTTTATGCATCTTTCTATGCTTTCAGGTTGAAACTTGACTGAAAACTCACTTTGAACAAAAGTTATGGCATTTTTGTATCACAGGTCACAAATAGTGTTTTCTCAGCGAGAGAAGGCCAAAATGAACACTTCATGCAGAACTCCTGTATTTTGATGAAAACTCACTGAAATCAAGCTGTAACTTCAAGTTTATGCATCTTTCTATGCTTTCAGGTTGAAACTTGACAGAAAACTCACTTTGAACAAAAGTTATGGCTGTTCTATGTCGCAGGTCACAAATAGCGTTTTCTCAGCGAGAGAAGGCCAAAATGAACACTTCATGCAGAACTCCTGTATTTTGATGAAAACTCACTGAAATCAAGCTGTAACTTCAAGTTTATGCATCTTTCTATGCTTTCAGGTTGAAACTTGACTGAAAACTCACTTTGAACAAAAGTTATGGCATTTTTGTATCACAGGTCACAAATAGTGTTTTCTCAGCGAGAGAAGGCCAAAATGAACACTTCATGCAGAACTCCTGTATTTTGATGAAAACTCACTGAAATCAAGCTGTAACTTCAAGTTTATGCATCTTTCTATGCTTTCAGGTTGAAACTTGACTGAAAACTCACTTTGAACAAAAGTTATGGCTGTTCTGTGTCGCAGGTCACAAATAGCGTTTTCTCAGCGAGACAAGGCCAAAATGAACACTTCATGCAGAACTCCTGTATTTTGATGAAAACTCACTGAAATTAAGCTGTAACTTCAAGTTTATGCATCTTTCTATGCTTTCAGGTTGAAACTTGACAGAAAACTCACTTTGAACAAAAGTTATGGCTGTTCTGTGTCGCAGGTCACAAATAGCGTTTTCTCAGCGAGAGAAGGCCAAAATGAACACTTCATGCAGAACTCCTGTATTTTGATGAAAACTCACTGAAATCAAGCTGTAACTTCAAGTTTATGCATCTTTCTATTATTTCAGGTTGAAACTTGACTGAAAACTCTCTTTGAACAAAAGTTATGGCATTTTTGTATCACAGGTCACAAATAGTGTTTTCTCAAAGAGAAAGGCCAAAATGAACACTTCATGCAGAACTCCTGTATTTTGATGAAAACTCACTGAAATCAAGCTGTAACTTCAAGTTTATGCATCTTTCTATGCTTTCAGGTTGAAACTTGACTGAAAACTCACTTTGAACAAAAGTTATGGCATTTTTGTATCACAGGTCACAAATAGTGTTTTCTCAGCGAGAGAAGGCCAAAATGAACACTTCATGCAGAACTCCTGTATTTTGATGAAAACTCACTGAAATCAAGCTGTAACTTCAAGTTTATGCATCTTTCTATGCTTTCAGGTTGAAACTTGACTGAAAACTCACTTTGAACAAAAGTTATGGCATTTTTGTATCACAGGTCACAAATAGTGTTTTCTCAGCGAGAGAAGGCCAAAATGAACACTTCATGCAGAACTCCTGTATTTTGATGAAAACTCACTGAAATCAAGCTGTAACTTCAAGTTTATGCATCTTTCTATGCTTTCAGGTTGAAACTTGACTGAAAACTCACTTTGAACAAAAGTTATGGCATTTTTGTATCACAGGTCACAAATAGTGTTTTCTCAGCGAGAGAAGGCCAAAATGAACACTTCATGCAGAACTCCTGTATTTTGATGAAAACTCACTGAAATCAAGCTGTAACTTCAAGTTTATGCATCTTTCTATGCTTTCAGGTTGAAACTTGACTGAAAACTCACTTTGAACAAAAGTTATGGCATTTTTGTATCACAGGTCACAAATAGTGTTTTCTCAGCGAGAGAAGGCCAAAATGAACACTTCATTCAGAACTCCTGTATTTTGATGAAAACTCACTGAAATCAAGCTGTAACTTCAAGTTTATGCATCTTTCTATGCTTTCAGGTTGAAACTTGACTGAAAACTCACTTTGAACAAAAGTTATGGCATTTTTGTATCACAGGTCACAAATAGTGTTTTCTCAGCGAGAGAAGGCCAAAATGAACACTTCATGCAGAACTCCTGTATTTTGATGAAAACTCACTGAAATCAAGCTGTAACTTCAAGATTATGCATCTTTCTATGCTTTCAGGTTGAAACTTGACTGAAAACTCACTTTGAACAAAAGTTATGGCATTTTTGTATCACAGGTCACAAATAGTGTTTTCTCAGCGAGAGAAGGCCAAAATGAACACTTCATGCAGAACTCCTGTATTTTGATGAAAACTCACTGAAATCAAGCTGTAACTTCAAGTTTATGCATCTTTCTATGCTTTCAGGTTGAAACTTGACAGAAAACTCACTTTGAACAAAAGTTATGGCTGTTCTGTGTCGCAGGTCACAATAGCGTTTTCTCAGCGAGAGAAGGCCAAAATGAACACTTCATGCAGAACTCCTGTATTTTGATGAAAACTCACTGAAATCAAGCTGTAACTTCAAGTTTATGCATCTTTCTATGCTTTCAGGTTGAAACTTGACTGAAAACTCACTTTGAAAAAAAGTTATGGCTGTTCTTTGTCGCAGGTCACAATAGCGTTTTCTCAGCGAGAGAAGGCCAAAATGAACACTTCATGCAGAACTCCTGTATTTTGATGAAAACTCACTGAAATCAAGCTGTAACTTCAAGTTTCTGCATCTTTCTATGCTTTCAGGTTGAAACTTGACTGAAAACTCACGTTGAACAAAACTTATGGCATTTTTGTATTACAGGTCACAAATAGTGTTTTCTCAGCGAGAGAAGGCCAAAATGAACACTTCATGCAGAACTCCTGTATTTTGATGAAAACTCACTGAAATCAAGCTGTAACTTCAAGTTTATGCATCTTTCTATGCTTTCAGGTTGAAACTTGACTGAAAACTCACTTTGAACAAAAGTTATGGCTGTTCTGTGTCGCAGGTCACAAATAGCGTTTTCTCAGCGAGACAAGGCCAAAATGAACACTTCATGCAGAACTCCTGTATTTTGATGAAAACTCACTGAAATCAAGCTGTAACTTCAAGTTTATGCATCTTTCTATGCTTTCAGGTTGAAACTTGACTGAAAACTCACTTTGAACAAAAGTTATGGCTGTTCTGTGTCGCAGGTCACAAATAGCATTTTCTCAGCGAGACAAGGCCAAAATGAACACTTCATGCAGAACTCCTGTATTTTGATGAAAACTCACTGAAATCAAGCTGTAACTTCAAGTTTATGCATCTTTCTTTGCTTTCAGGTTGAAACTTGACTGAAAACTCACTTTGAACAAAAGTTATGGCATTTTTGTATCACAGGTCACGAATAGTGTTTTCTCAGCGAGAGAAGGCCAAAATGAACACTTCATGCAGAACTCATGTATTTTGATGAAAACTCACTGAAATCAAGCTGTAACTTCAAGTTTATGCATCTTTCTATGCTTTCAGGTTGAAACTTGACTGAAAACTCTCTTTGAACAAAAGTTATGGCATTTTTGTATCACAGGTCACAAATAGTGTTTTCTCAGCGAGAGAAGGCCAAAATGAACACTTCATGCAGAACTCCTGTATTTTGATGAAAACTCACTGAAATCAAGCTGTAACTTCAAGTTTATGCATCTTTCTATGCTTTCATTTTGAAACTTGACTGAAAACTCACTTTGAACAAAAGTTATGGCATTTTTGTATCACAGGTCACAAATAGTGTTTTCTCAGCGAGAGAAGGCCAAAATGAACACTTCATGCAGAACTCCTGTATTTTGATGAAAACTCACTGAAATCAAGCTGTAACTTCAAGTTTATGCATCTTTCTATGCTTTCAGGTTGAAACTTGACTGAAAACTCACTTTGAACAAAAGTTATGGCATTTTTGTATCACAGGTCACAAATAGTGTTTTCTCAGCGAGAGAAGGCCAAAATGAACACTTCATGCAGAACTCCTGTATTTTGATGAAAACTCACTGAAATCAAGCTGTAACTTCAAGTTTATGCATCTTTCTATGCTTTCAGGTTGAAACTTGACTGAAAACTCACTTTGAACAAAAGTTATGTCATTTTTGTATCACAGGTCACAAATAGTGTTTTCTCAGCGAGAGAAGGCCAAAATGAACACTTCATGCAGAACTCCTGTATTTTGATGAAAACTCACTGAAATCAAGCTGTAACTTCAAGTTTATGCATCTTTCTATGCTTTCAGGTTGAAACTTGACAGAAAACTCACTTTGAACAAAAGTTATGGCTGTTCTGTGTCGCAGGTCACAAATAGCGTTTTCTCAGCGAGAGAAGGCCAAAATGAACACTTCATGCAGAACTCCTGTATTTTGATGAAAACTCACTGAAATCAAGCTGTAACTTCAAGTTTATGCATCTTTCTATTCTTTCAGGTTGAAACTTGACTGAAAACTCTCTTTGAACAAAAGTTATGGCATTTTTGTATCACAGGTCACAAATAGTGTTTTCTCAGCGAGAAAAGGCAAAATGAACACTTCATGCAGAACTCCTGTATTTTGATGAAAACTCACTGAAATCAAGCTGTAACTTCAAGTTTATGCATCTTTCTATGCTTTCAGGTTGAAACTTGACTGAAAACTCACTTTGAACAAAAGTTATGGCATTTTTGTATCACAGGTCACAAATAGTGTTTTCTCAGCGAGAGAAGGCCAAAATGAACACTTCATGCAGAACTCCTGTATTTTGATGAAAACTCACTGAAATCAAGCTGTAACTTCAAGTTTATGCATCTTTCTATGCTTTCAGGTTGAAACTTGACTGAAAACTCACTTTGAACAAAAGTTATGGCATTTTTGTATCACAGGTCACAAATAGTGTTTTCTCAGCGAGAGAAGGCCAAAATGAACACTTCATGCAGAACTCCTGTATTTTGATGAAAACTCACTGAAATCAAGCTGTAACTTCAAGTTTATGCATCTTTCTATGCTTTCAGGTTGAAACTTGACTGAAAACTCACTTTGAACAAAAGTTATGGCATTTTTGTATCACAGGTCACAAATAGTGTTTTCTCAGCGAGAGAAGGCCAAAATGAACACTTCATGCAGAACTCCTGTATTTTGATGAAAACTCACTGAAATCAAGCTGTAACTTCAAGTTTATGCATCTTTCTATGCTTTCAGGTTGAAACTTGACAGAAAACTCACTTTGAACAAAAGTTATGGCTGTTCTGTGTCGCAGGTCACAAATAGCGTTTTCTAAGCGAGAGAAGGCCAAAATGAACACTTCATGCAGAACTCCTGTATTTTGATGAAAACTCACTGAAATCAAGCTGTAACTTCAAGTTTATGCATCTTTCTATGCTTTCAGGTTGAAACTTGACTGAAAACTCTCTTTGAACAAAAGTTATGGCATTTTTGTATCACAGGTCACAAATAGTGTTTTCTCAGCGAGAGATGGCCAAAATGAACACTTCATGCAGAACTCCTGTATTTTGATGAAAACTCACTGAAATCAAGCTGTAACTTCAAGTTTATGCATCTTTCTATGCTTTCAGGTTGAAACTTGACTGAAAACTCACTTTGAACAAAAGTTATGGCATTTTTGTATCACAGGTCACAAATAGTGTTTTCTCAGCGAGAAAAGGCCAAAATGAACACTTCATGCAGAACTCCTGTATTTTGATGAAAACTCACTGAAATCAAGCTGTAACTTCAAGTTTATGCATCTTTCTATGCTTTCAGGTTGAAACTTGACTGAAAACTCACTTTGAACAAAAGTTATGGCATTTTTGTATCACAGGTCACAAATAGTGTTTTCTCAGCGAGAGAAGGCCAAAATGAACACTTCATGCAGAACTCCTGTATTTTGATGAAAACTCACTGAAATCAAGCTGTAACTTCAAGTTTATGCATCTTTCTATGCTTTCAGGTTGAAACTTGACTGAAAACTCACTTTGAACAAAAGTTATGGCATTTTTGTATCACAGGTCACAATAGTGTTTTCTCAGCGAGAGAAGGCCAAAATGAACACTTCATGCAGAACTCCTGTATTTTGATGAAAACTCACTGAAATCAAGCTGTAACTTCAAGTTTATGCATCTTTCTATGCTTTCAGGTTGAAACTTGACTGAAAACTCACTTTGAACAAAAGTTATGGCATTTTTGTATCACAGGTCACAAATAGTGTTTTCTCAGCGAGAGAAGGCCAAAATGAACACTTCATGCAGAACTCCTGTATTTTGATGAAAACTCACTGAAATCAAGCTGTAACTTCAAGTTTATGCATCTTTCTATGCTTTCAGGTTGAAACTTGACAGAAAACTCACTTTGAACAAAAGTTATGGCTGTTCTGTGTCGCAGGTCACAAATAGCGTTTTCTAAGCGAGAGAAGGCCAAAATGAACACTTCATGCAGAACTCCTGTATTTTGATGAAAACTCACTGAAATCAAGCTGTAACTTCAAGTTTATGCATCTTTCTATGCTTTCAGGTTGAAACTTGACTGAAAACTCTCTTTGAACAAAAGTTATGGCATTTTTGTATCACAGGTCACAAATAGTGTTTTCTCAGCGAGAGATGGCCAAAATGAACACTTCATGCAGAACTCCTGTATTTTGATGAAAACTCACTGAAATCAAGCTGTAACTTCAAGTTTATGCATCTTTCTATGCTTTCAGGTTGAAACTTGACTGAAAACTCACTTTGAACAAAAGTTATGGCATTTTTGTATCACAGGTCCCAAATAGTGTTTTCTCAGCGAGAGAAGGCCAAAATGAACACTTCATGCAGAACTCCTGTATTTTGATGAAAACTCACTGAAATCAAGCTGTAACTTCAAGTTTATGCATCTTTCTATGCTTTCAGGTTGAAACTTGACTGAAAACTCACTTTGAACAAAAGTTATGGCATTTTTGTATCACAGGTCACAAATAGTGTTTTCTCAGCGAGACAAGGCCAAAATGAACACTTCATGCAGAACTCCTGTATTTTGATGAAAACTCACTGAAATCAAGCTGTAACTTCAAGTTTATGCATCTTTCTATGCTTTCAGGTTGAAACTTGACTGAAAACTCACTTTGAACAAAAGTTATGGCATTTTTGTATCACAGGTCACAAATAGTGTTTTCTCAGCGAGAGAAGGCCAAAATGAACACTTCATGCAGAACTCCTGTATTTTGATGAAAACTCACTGAAATCAAGCTGTAACTTCAAGTTTATGCATCTTTCTATGCTTTCAGGTTGAAACTTGACAGAAAACTCACTTTGAACAAAAGTTATGGCTGTTCTGTGTCGCAGGTCACAAATAGCGTTTTCTCAGCGAGAGAAGGCCAAAATGAACACTTCATGCAGAACTCCTGTATTTTGATGAAAACTCACTGAAATCAAGCTGTAACTTCAAGTTTATGCATCTTTCTATGCTTTCAGGTTGAAACTTGACTGAAAACTCTCTTTGAACAAAAGTTATGGCATTTTTGTATCACTTGTCACAAATAGTGTTTTCTCAGCGAGAGAAGGCCAAAATGAACACTTCATGCAGAACTCCTGTATTTTGATGAAAACTCACTGAAATCAAGCTGTAACTTCAAGTTTATGCATCTTTCTATGCTTTCAGGTTGAAACTTGACTGAAAACTCACTTTGAACAAAAGTTATGGCATTTTTGTATCACAGGTCACAAATAGTGTTTTCTCAGCGAGAGAAGGCCAAAATGAACACTTCATGCAGAACTCCTGTATTTTGATGAAAACTCACTGAAATCAAGCTGTAACTTCAAGTTTATGCATCTTTCTATGCTTTCAGGTTGAAACTTGACTGAAAACTCACTTTGAACAAAAGTTATGGCATTTTTGTATCACAGGTCACAAATAGTGTTTTCTCAGCGAGAGAAGGCCAAAATGAACACTTCATGCAGAACTCCTGTATTTTGATGAAAACTCACTGAAATCAAGCTGTAACTTCAAGTTTATGCATCTTTCTATGCTTTCAGGTTGAAACTTGACTGAAAACTCACTTTGAACAAAAGTTATGGCATTTTTGTATCACAGGTCACAAATAGTGTTTTCTCAGCGAGAGAAGGCCAAAATGAACACTTCATGCAGAACTCCTGTATTTTGATGAAAACTCACTGAAATCAAGCTGTAACTTCAAGTTTTTGCATCTTTCTATGCTTTCAGGTTGAAACTTGACTGAAAACTCACTTTGAACAAAAGTTATGGCATTTTTGTATCACAGGTCACAAATAGTGTTTTCTCAGCGAGAGAAGGCCAAAATGAATACTTCATGCAGAACTCCTGTATTTTGATGAAAACTCACTGAAATCAAGCTGTAA
Source organism: Aulostomus chinensis (assembly GCF_037954235.1). Classification (NCBI taxonomy): domain Eukaryota; kingdom Metazoa; phylum Chordata; class Actinopteri; order Syngnathiformes; family Aulostomidae; genus Aulostomus; species Aulostomus chinensis. The sequence continues at coordinate 17,527 of NW_028234227.1, forward strand.
CTTCAAGTTTATGCATCTTTCTATGCTTTCAGGTTGAAACTTGACAGAAAACTCACTTTGAACAAAAGTTATGGCTGTTCTGTGTCGCAGGTCACAAATAGCGTTTTCTCAGCAAGAGAAGGCCAAAATGAACACTTCATGCAGAACTCCTGTATTTTGATGAAAACTCACTGAAATCAAGCTGTAACTTCAAGTTTATGCATCTTTCTATGCTTTCAGGTTGAAACTTGACTGAAAACTCACTTTGAACAAAAGTTATGGCATTTTTGTATCACAGGTCACAAATAGTGTTTTCTCAGCGAGAGAAGGCCAAAATGAACACTTCATGCAGAACTCCTGTATTTTGATGAAAACTCACTGAAATCAAGCTGTAACTTCAAGTTTATGCATCTTTCTATGCTTTCAGGTTTAAACTTGAATGAAAACTCACTTTGAACAAAAGTTATGGCATTTTTGTATCACAGGTCACAAATAGTGTTTTCTCAGCGAGAGAAGGCCAAAATGAACACTTCATGCAGAACTCCTGTATTTTGATGAAAACTCACTGAAATCAAGCTGTAACTTCAAGTTTATGCATCTTTCTATGCTTTCAGGTTGAAACTTGACAGAAAACTCACTTTGAACAAAAGTTATGGCTGTTCTGTGTCGCAGGTCACAAATAGCGTTTTCTCAGCGAGAGAAGGCCAAAATGAACACTTCATGCAGAACTCCTGTATTTTGATGAAAACTCACTGAAATCAAGCTGTAACTTCAAGTTTATGCATCTTTCTATGCTTTCAGGTTGAAACTTGACTGAAAACTCTCTTTGAACAAAAGTTATGGCATTTTTGTATCACAGGTCACAAATAGTGTTTTCTCAGCGAGAGAAGGCCAAAATGAACACTTCATGCAGAACTCCTGTATTTTGATGAAAACTCACTGAAATCAAGCTGTAACTTCAAGTTTATGCATCTTTCTATGCTTTCAGGTTGAAACTTGACTGAAAACTCACTTTGAACAAAAGTTATGGCATTTTTGTATCACAGGTCACAAATAGTGTTTTCTCAGCGAGAGAAGGCCAAAATGAACACTTCATGCAGAACTCCTGTATTTTGATGAAAACTCACTGAAATCAAGCTGTAACTTCAAGTTTATGCATCTTTCTATGCTTTCAGGTTGAAACTTGACTGAAAACTCACTTTGAACAAAAGTTATGGCATTTTTGTATCACAGGTCACAAATAGTGTTTTCTCAGCGAGAGAAGGCCAAAATGAACACTTCATGCAGAACTCCTGTATTTTGATGAAAACTCACTGAAATCAAGCTGTAACTTCAAGTTTATGCATCTTTCTATGCTTTCAGGTTGAAACTTGACTGAAAACTCTCTTTGAACAAAAGTTATGGCATTTTTGTATCACAGGTCACAAATAGTGTTTTCTCAGCGAGAGAAGGCCAAAATGAACACTTCATGCAGAACTCCTGTATTTTGATGAAAACTCACTGAAATCAAGCTGTAACTTCAAGTTTATGCATCTTTCTATGCTTTCAGGTTGAAACTTGACTGAAAACTCACTTTGAACAAAAGTTATGGCATTTTTGTATCACAGGTCACAAATAGTGTTTTCTCAGCGAGAGAAGGCCAAAATGAACACTTCATGCAGAACTCCTGTATTTTGATGAAAACTCACTGAAATCAAGCTGTAACTTCAAGTTTATGCATCTTTCTATGCTTTCAGGTTGAAACTTGACTGAAAACTCACTTTGAACAAAAGTTATGGCATTTTTGTATCACAGGTCACAAATAGTGTTTTCTCAGCGAGAGAAGGCCAAAATGAACACTTCATGCAGAACTCCTGTATTTTGATGAAAACTCACTGAAATCAAGCTGTAACTTCAAGTTTATGCATCTTTCTATGCTTTCAGGTTGAAACTTGACTGAAAACTCACTTTGAACAAAAGTTATGGCATTTTTGTATCACAGGTCACAAATAGTGTTTTCTCAGCGAGAGAAGGCCAAAATGAACACTTCATGCAGAACTCCTGTATTTTGATGAAAACTCACTGAAATCAAGCTGTAACTTCAAGTTTATGCATCTTTCTATGCTTTCAGGTTGAAACTTGACTGAAAACTCTCTTTGAACAAAAGTTATGGCATTTTTGTATCACAGGTCACAAATAGTGTTTTCTCAGCGAGAGAAGGCCAAAATGAACACTTCATGCAGAACTCCTGTATTTTGATGAAAACTCACTGAAATCAAGCTGTAACTTCAAGTTTATGCATCTTTCTATGCTTTCAGGTTGAAACTTGACTGAAAACTCACTTTGAACAAAAGTTATGGCATTTTTGTATCACAGGTCACAAATAGTGTTTTCTCAGCGAGAGAAGGCCAAAATGAACACTTCATGCAGAACTCCTGTATTTTGATGAAAACTCACTGAAATCAAGCTGTAACTTCAAGTTTATGCATCTTTCTATGCTTTCAGGTTGAAACTTGACTGAAAACTCACTTTGAACAAAAGTTATGGCATTTTTGTATCACAGGTCACAAATAGTGTTTTCTCAGCGAGAGAAGGCCAAAATGAACACTTCATGCAGAACTGCTGTATTTTGATGAAAACTCACTGAAATCAAGCTGTAACTTCAAGTTTATGCATCTTTCTATGCTTTCAGGTTGAAACTTGACTGAAAACTCACTTTGAACAAAAGTTATGGCATTTTTGTATCACAGGTCACAAATAGTGTTTTCTCAGCGAGAGAAGGCCAAAATGAACACTTCATGCAGAACTCCTGTATTTTGATGAAAACTCACTGAAATCAAGCTGTAACTTCAAGTTTATGCATCTTTCTATGCTTTCAGGTTGAAACTTGACTGAAAACTCACTTTGAACAAAAGTTATGGCATTTTTGTATCACAGGTCACAAATAGTGTTTTCTCAGCGAGAGAAGGCCAAAATGAACACTTCATGCAGAACTCCTGTATTTTGATGAAAACTCACTGAAATCAAGCTGTAACTTCAAGTTTATGCATCTTTCTATGCTTTCAGGTTGAAACTTGACAGAAAACTCACTTTGAACAAAAGTTATGGCTGTTCTATGTCGCAGGTCACAAATAGCGTTTTCTCAGCGAGAGAAGGCCAAAATGAACACTTCATGCAGAACTCCTGTATTTTGATGAAAACTCACTGAAATCAAGCTGTAACTTCAAGTTTATGCATCTTTCTATGCTTTCAGGTTGAAACTTGACTGAAAACTCACTTTGAACAAAAGTTATGGCATTTTTGTATCACAGGTCACAAATAGTGTTTTCTCAGCGAGAGAAGGCCAAAATGAACACTTCATGCAGAACTCCTGTATTTTGATGAAAACTCACTGAAATCAAGCTGTAACTTCAAGTTTATGCATCTTTCTATGCTTTCAGGTTGAAACTTGACTGAAAACTCACTTTGAACAAAAGTTATGGCTGTTCTGTGTCGCAGGTCACAAATAGCGTTTTCTCAGCGAGACAAGGCCAAAATGAACACTTCATGCAGAACTCCTGTATTTTGATGAAAACTCACTGAAATCAAGCTGTAACTTCAAGTTTATGCATCTTTCTATGCTTTCAGGTTGAAACTTGACTGAAAACTCACTTTGAACAAAAGTTATGGCTGTTCTGTGTCGCAGGTCACAAATAGCGTTTTCTCAGCGAGACAAGGCCAAAATGAACAATTCATGCAGAACTCCTGTATTTTGATGAAAACTCACTGAAATCAAGCTGTAACTTCAAGTTTATGCATCTTTCTTTGCTTTCAGGTTGAAACTTGACTGAAAACTCACTTTGAACAAAAGTTATGGCATTTTTGTATCACAGGTCACGAATAGTGTTTTCTCAGCGAGAGAAGGCCAAAATGAACACTTCATGCAGAACTCCTGTATTTTGATGAAAACTCACTGAAATCAAGCTGTAACTTCAAGTTTATGCATCTTTCTATGCTTTCAGGTTGAAACTTGACTGAAAACTCTCTTTGAACAAAAGTTATGGCATTTTTGTATCACAGGTCACAAATAGTGTTTTCTCAGCGAGAGAAGGCCAAAATGAACACTTCATGCAGAACTCCTGTATTTTGATGAAAACTCACTGAAATCAAGCTGTAACTTCAAGTTTATGCATCTTTCTATGCTTTCATTTTGAAACTTGACTGAAAACTCACTTTGAACAAAAGTTATGGCATTTTTGTATCACAGGTCACAAATAGTGTTTTCTCAGCGAGAGAAGGCCAAAATGAACACTTCATGCAGAACTCCTGTATTTTGATGAAAACTCACTGAAATCAAGCTGTAAATTCAAGTTTATGCATCTTTCTATGCTTTCAGGTTGAAACTTGACTGAAAACTCACTTTGAAAAAAAGTTATGGCTGTTCTTTGTCGCAGGTCACAAATAGCGTTTTCTCAGCGAGAGAAGGCCAAAATGAACACTTCATGCAGAACTCCTGTATTTTGATGAAAACTCACTGAAATCAAGCTGTAACTTCAAGTTTCTGCATCTTTCTATGCTTTCAGGTTGAAACTTGACTGAAAACTCACTTTGAACAAAAGTTATGGCTGTTCTGTGTCGCAGGTCACAAATAGCGTTTTCTCAGCGAGAGAAGGCCAAAATGAACACTTCATGCAGAACTCCTGTATTTTGATGAAAACTCACTGAAATCAAGCTGTAACTTCAAGTTTATGCATCTTTCTATGCTTTCAGGTTGAAACTTGACTGAAAACTCTCTTTGAACAAAAGTTATGGCATTTTTGTATCACAGGTCACAAATAGTGTTTTCTCAGCGAGAGAAGGCCAAAATGAACACTTCATGCAGAACTCCTGTATTTTGATGAAAACTCACTGAAATCAAGCTGTAACTTCAAGTTTATGCATCTTTCTATGCTTTCAGGTTGAAACTTGACTGAAAACTCACTTTGAACAAAAGTTATGGCATTTTTGTATCACAGGTCACAAATAGTGTTTTCTCAGCGAGAGAAGGCCAAAATGAACACTTCATGCAGAACTCCTGTATTTTGATGAAAACTCACTGAAATCAAGCTGTAACTTCAAGTTTATGCATCTTTCTATGCTTTCAGGTTGAAACTTGACTGAAAACTCACTTTGAACAAAAGTTATGGCATTTTTGTATCACAGGTCACAAATAGTGTTTTCTCAGCGAGAGAAGGCCAAAATGAACACTTCATGCAGAACTCCTGTATTTTGATGAAAACTCACTGAAATCAAGCTGTAACTTCAAGTTTATGCATCTTTCTATGCTTTCAGGTTGAAACTTGACTGAAAACTCACTTTGAACAAAAGTTATGGCATTTTTGTATCACAGGTCACAAATAGTGTTTTCTCAGCGAGAGAAGGCCAAAATGAACACTTCATGCAGAACTCCTGTATTTTGATGAAAACTCACTGAAATCAAGCTGTAACTTCAAGTTTATGCATCTTTCTATGCTTTCAGGTTGAAACTTGACAGAAAACTCACTTTGAACAAAAGTTATGGCTGTTCTGTGTCGCAGGTCACAAATAGCGTTTTCTCAGCGAGAGAAGGCCAAAATGAACACTTCTTGCAGAACTCCTGTATTTTGATGAAAACTCACTGAAATCAAGCTGTAACTTCAAGTTTATGCATCTTTCTATTCTTTCAGGTTGAAACTTGACTGAAAACTCTCTTTGAACAAAAGTTATGGCATTTTTGTATCACAGGTCACAAATAGTGTTTTCTCAGCGAGAGAAGGCCAAAATGAACACTTCATGCAGAACTCCTGTATTTTGATGAAAACTCACTGAAATCAAGCTGTAACTTCAAGTTTATGCATCTTTCTATGCTTTCAGGTTGAAACTTGACTGAAAACTCACTTTGAACAAAAGTTATGGCTGTTCTGTGTCGCAGGTCACAAATAGCGTTTTCTCAGCGAGACAAGGCCAAAATGAACACTTCATGCAGAACTCCTGTATTTTGATGAAAACTCACTGAAATCAAGCTGTAAATTCAAGTTTATGCATCTTTCTATGCTTTCAGGTTGAAACTTGACTGAAAACTCACTTTGAACAAAAGTTATGGCTGTTCTGTGTCGCAGGTCACAAATAGTGTTTTCTCAGCGAGAGAAGGCCAAAATGAACACTTCATGCAGAACTCCTGTATTTTGATGAAAACTCACTGAAATCAAGCTGTAACTTCAAGTTTATGCATCTTTCTATGCTTTCAGGTTGAAACTTGACTGAAAACTCACTTTGAACAAAAGTTATGGCATTTTTGTATCACAGGTCACAAATAGTGTTTTCTCAGCGAGAGAAGGCCAAAATGAACACTTCATGCAGAACTCCTGTATTTTGATGAAAACTCACTGAAATCAAGCTGTAACTTCAAGTTTATGCATCTTTCTATTCTTTCAGGTTGAAACTTGACTGAAAACTCTCTTTGAACAAAAGTTATGGCATTTTTGTATCACAGGTCACAAATAGTGTTTTCTCAGCGAGAAAAGGCCAAAATGAACACTTCATGCAGAACTCCTGTATTTTGATGAAAACTCACTGAAATCAAGCTGTAACTTCAAGTTTATGCATCTTTCTATGCTTTCAGGTTGAAACTTGACTGAAAACTCACTTTGAACAAAAGTTATGGCATTTTTGTATCACAGGTCACAAATAGTGTTTTCTCAGCGAGAGAAGGCCAAAATGAACACTTCATGCAGAACTCCTGTATTTTGATGAAAACTCACTGAAATCAAGCTGTAACTTCAAGTTTATGCATCTTTCTATGCTTTCAGGTTGAAACTTGACAGAAAACTCACTTTGAACAAAAGTTATGGCTGTTCTGTGTCGCAGGTCACAAATAGCGTTTTCTCAGCGAGACAAGGCCAAAATGAAAACTTCATGCAGAACTCCTGTATTTTGATGAAAACTCACTGAAATCAAGCTGTAACTTCAAGTTTATGCATCTTTCTATGCTTTCAGGTTGAAACTTGACAGAAAACTCACTTTGAACAAAAGTTATGGCTGTTCTGTGTCGCAGGTCACAAATAGCGTTTTCTCAGTGAGAAAAGGCCAAAATGAACACTTCATGCAGAACTCCTGTATTTTGATGAAAACTCACTGAAATCAAGCTGTAACTTCAAGTTTATGCATCTTTCTATGCTTTCAGGTTGAAACTTGACTGAAAACTCACTTTGAACAAAAGTTATGGCTGTTCTGTGTCGCAGGTCACAAATAGCGTTTTCTCAGCGAGACAAGGCCAAAATGAACACTTCATGCAGAACTCCTGTATTTTGATGAAAACTCACTGAAATCAAGCTGTAACTTCAAGTTTATGCATCTTTCTTTGCTTTCAGGTTGAAACTTGACTGAAAACTCACTTTGAACAAAAGTTATGGCATTTTTGTATCACAGGTCACGAATAGTGTTTTCTCAGCGAGAGAAGGCCAAAATGAACACTTCATGCAGAACTCCTGTATTTTGATGAAAACTCACTGAAATCAAGCTGTAACTTCAAGTTTATGCATCTTTCTATGCATTCATTTTGAAACTTGACTGAAAACTCACTTTGAACAAAAGTTATGGCATTTTTGTATCACAGGTCACAAATAGTGTTTTCTCAGCGAGAGAAGGCCAAAATGAACACTTCATGCAGAACTCCTGTATTTTGATGAAAACTCACTGAAATCAAGCTGTAACTTCAAGTTTATGCATCTTTCTATGCTTTCAGGTTGAAACTTGACAGAAAACTCACTTTGAACAAAAGTTATGGCTGTTCTGTGTCGCAGGTAACAAATAGCGTTTTCTCAGCGAGAGAAGGCCAAAATGAACACTTCATGCAGAACTCCTGTATTTTGATGAAAACTCACTGAAATCAAGCTGTAACTTCAAGTTTATGCATCTTTCTATTCTTTCAGGTTGAAACTTGACTGAAAACTCTCTTTGAACAAAAGTTATGGCATTTTTGTATCACAGGTCACAAATAGTGTTTTCTCAGCGAGAAAAGGCCAAAATGAACACTTCATGCAGAACTCCTGTATTTTGATGAAAACTCACTGAAATCAAGCTGTAACTTCAAGTTTATGCATCTTTCTATGCTTTCAGGTTGAAACTTGACTGAAAACTCACTTTGAACAAAAGTTATGGCATTTTTGTATCACAGGTCACAAATAGTGTTTTCTCAGCGAGAGAAGGCCAAAATGAACACTTTATGCAGAACTCCTGTTTTTTGATGAAAACTCACTGAAATCAAGCTGTAACTTCAAGTTTATGCATCTTTCTATGCTTTCAGGTTGAAACTTGACTGAAAACTCACTTTGAACAAAAGTTATGGCATTTTTGTATCACAGGTCACAAATAGTGTTTTCTCAGCGAGAGAAGGCCAAAATGAACACTTCATGCAGAACTCCTGTATTTTGATGAAAACTCACTGAAATCAAGCTGTAACTTCAAGTTTATGCATCTTTCTATGCTTTCAGGTTGAAACTTGACTGAAAACTCACTTTGAACAAAAGTTATGGCATTTTTGTATCACAGGTCACAAATAGTGTTTTCTCAGCGAGAGAAGGCCAAAATGAACACTTCATGCAGAACTCCTGTATTTTGATGAAAACTCACTGAAATCAAGCTGTAACTTCAAGTTTATGCATCTTTCTATGCTTTCAGGTTGAAACTTGACTGAAAACTCACTTTGAACAAAAGTTATGGCATTTTTGTATCACAGGTCACAAATAGTGTTTTCTCAGCGAGAGAAGGCCAAAATGAACACTTCATGCAGAACTCCTGTATTTTGATGAAAACTCACTGAAATCAAGCTGTAACTTCAAGTTTATGCATCTTTCTATGCTTTCAGGTTGAAACTTGACTGAAAACTCACTTTGAACAAAAGTTATGGCATTTTTGTATCACAGGTCACAAATAGTGTTTTCTCAGCGAGAGAAGGCCAAAATGAACACTTCATGCAGAACTCCTGTATTTTGATGAAAACTCACTGAAATCAAGCTGTAACTTCAAGTTTATGCATCTTTCTATGCTTTCAGGTTGAAACTTGACTGAAAACTCACTTTGAACAAAAGTTATGGCATTTTTGTATCACAGGTCACAAATAGTGTTTTCTCAGCGAGAGAAAGCCAAAATGAACACTTCATGCAGAACTCCTGTATTTTGATGAAAACTCACTGAAATCAAGCTGTAACTTCAAGTTTATGCATCTTTCTATGCTTTCAGGTTGAAACTTGACAGAAAACTCACTTTGAACAAAAGTTATGGCTGTTCTGTGTCGCAGGTCACAAATAGCGTTTTCTCAGCGAGAGAAGGCCAAAATGAACACTTCATGCAGAACTCCTGTATTTTGATGAAAACTCACTGAAATCAAGCTGTAACTTCAAGTTTATGCATCTTTCTATGCTTTCAGGTTGAAACTTGACTGAAAACTCACTTTGAAAAAAAGTTATGGCTGTTCTTTGTCGCAGGTCACAAATAGCGTTTTCTCAGCGAGAGAAGGCCAAAATGAACACTTCATGCAGAACTCCTGTATTTTGATGAAAACTCACTGAAATCAAGCTGTAACTTCAAGTTTCTGCATCTTTCTATGCTTTCAGGTTGAAACTTGACTGAAAACTCACTTTGAACAAAAGTTATGGCATTTTTGTATTACAGGTCACAAATAGTGTTTTCTCAGCGAGAGAAGGCCAAAATGAACACTTCATGCAGAACTCCTGTATTTTGATGAAAACTCACTGAAATCAAGCTGTAACTTCAAGCTTTTGCATCTTTCTATGCTTTCAGGTTGAAACTTGACTGAAAACTCACTTTGAAAAAAAGTTATGGCTGTTCTTTGTCGCAGGTCACAAATAGCGTTTTCTCAGCGAGAGAAGGCCAAAATGAACACTTCATGCAGAACTCCTGTATTTTGATGAAAACTCACTGAAATCAAGCTGTAACTTCAAGTTTCTGCATCTTTCTATGCTTTCAGGTTGAAACTTGACTGAAAACTCACGTTGAACAAAACTTATGGCATTTTTGTATTACAGGTCACAAATAGTGTTTTCTCAGCGAGAGAAGGCCAAAATGAACACTTCATGCAGAACTCCTGTATTTTGATGAAAACTCACTGAAATCAAGCTGTAACTTCAAGTTTATGCATCTTTCTATGCTTTCAGGTTGAAACTTGACTGAAAACTCACTTTGAACAAAAGTTATGGCTGTTCTGTGTCGCAGGTCACAAATAGCGTTTTCTCAGCGAGACAAGGCCAAAATGAACACTTCATGCAGAACTCCTGTATTTTGATGAAAACTCACTGAAATCAAGCTGTAACTTCAAGTTTATGCATCTTTCTATGCTTTCAGGTTGAAACTTGACTGAAAACTCACTTTGAACAAATGTTATGGCATTTTTGTATAACAGGTCACAAATAGTGATTTCTCAGCGAGAGAAGGCCAAAATGAACACTTCATGCAGAACTCCTGTATTTTGATGAAAACTCACTGAAATCAAGCTGTAACTTCAAGTTTATGCATCTTTCTATGCTTTCAGGTTGAAACTTGACTGAAAACTCACTTTGAAAAAAAGTTATGGCTGTTCTGTGTCGCAGTTCACAAATAGCGTTTTCTCAGCGAGACAAGGCCAAAATGAACACTTCATGCAGAACTCCTGTATTTTGATGAAAACTCACTGAAATCAAGCTGTAACTTCAAGTTTATGCATCTTTCTTTGCTTTCAGGTTGAAACTTGACTGAAAACTCACTTTGAACAAAAGTTATGGCATTTTTGTATCACAGGTCACAAATAGTGTTTTCTCAGCGAGAGAAGGCCAAAATGAACACTTCATGCAGAACTCCTGTATTTTGATGAAAACTCACTGAAATCAAGCTGTAACTTCAAGTTTATGCATCTTTCTATGCTTTCAGGTTGAAACTTGACTGAAAACTCACTTTGAACAAAAGTTATGGCATTTTTGTATCACAGGTCACAAATAGTGATTTCTCAGCGAGAGAAGGCCAAAATGAACACTTCATGCAGAACTCCTGTATTTTGATGAAAACTCACTGAAATCAAGCTGTAACTTCAAGTTTATGCATCTTTCTTTGCTTTCAGGTTGAAACTTGACTGAAAACTCACTTTGAACAAAAGTTATGGCATTTTTGTATCACAGGTCACAAATAGTGTTTTCTCAGCGAGAGAAGGCCAAAATGAACACTTCATGCAGAACTCCTGTATTTTGATGAAAACTCACTGAAATCAAGCTGTAACTTCAAGTTTATGCATCTTTCTATGCTTTCAGGTTGAAACTTGACTGAAAACTCACTTTAAAAAAAAGTTATGGCTGTTCTGTGTCGCAGGTCACAAATAGCGTTTTCTCAGCGAGACAAGGCCAAAATGAACACTTCATGCAGAACTCCTGTATTTTGATGAAAACTCACTGAAATCAAGCTGTAACTTCAAGTTTATGCATCTTTCTATGCTTTCAGGTTGAAACTTGACTGAAAACTCACTTTGAACAAAAGTTATGGCATTTTTGTATCACAGATCACAAATAGTGTTTTCTAAGCGAGAGAAGGCCAAAATGAACACTTCATGCAGAACTCCTATATTTTGTTGAAAACTCACTGAAATCAAGCTGTAACTTCAAGTTTATGCATCTTTCTATGCTTTCAGGTTGAAACTTGAATGAAAACTCACTTTGAACAAAAGTTATGGCATTTTTGTATCACAGGTCACAAATAGTGTTTTCTCAGCGAGAGAAGGCCAAAATGAACACTTCATGCAGAACTCCTGTATTTTGATGAAAACTCACTGAAATCAAGCTGTAACTTCAAGTTTATGCATCTTTCTATGCTTTCAGGTTGAAACTTGACTGAAAACTCACTTTGAACAAAAGTTATGGCATTTTTGTATCACAGGTCACAAATAGTGTTTTCTCAGCGAGAGAAGGCCAAAATGAACACTTCATGCAGAACTCCTGTATTTTGATGAAAACTCACTGAAATCAAGCTGTAACTTCAAGTTTATGCATCTTTCTATGCTTTCAGGTTGAAACTTGACTGAAAACTCACTTTGAACAAAAGTTATGGCATTTTTGTATCACAGGTCACAAAATAGTGTTTTCTCAGCGACAGAAGGCCAAAATGAACACTTCATGCAGAACTCCTGTATTTTGATGAAAACTCACTGAAATCAAGCTGTAACTTCAAGTTTATGCATCTTTCTATGCTTTCAGGTTGAAACTTGACTGAAAACTCACTTTGAACAAAAGTTATGGCATTTTTGTATCACAGGTCACAAATAGTGTTTTCTCAGCGAGAGAAGGCCAAAATGAACACTTCATGCAGAACTCCTGTATTTTGATGAAAACTCACTGAAATCAAGCTGTAACTTCAAGTTTATGCATCTTTCTATGCTTTCAGGTTGAAACTTGACTGAAAACTCACTTTGAAACAAAAGTTATGGCATTTTTGTATCACAGGTCACAAATAGTGTTTTCTCAGCGAGAGAAGGCCAAAATGAACACTTCATGCAGAACTCCTGTATTTTGATGAAAACTCACTGAAATCAAGCTGTAACTTCAAGATTATGCATCTTTCTATGCTTCCAGGTTGAAACTTGACTGAAAACTCACTTTGAACAAAAGTTATGGCATTTTTGTATCACAGGTCACAAATAGTGTTTTCTCAGCGAGAGAAGGCCAAAATGAACACTTGATGCAGAACTCCTGTATTTTGATGAAAACTCACTGAAATCAAGCTGTAACTTCAAGTTTATGCATCTTTCTATGCTTTCAGGTTGAAACTTGACAGAAAACTCACTTTGAACAAAAGTTATGGCTGTTCTGTGTCGCAGGTCACAAATAGCGTTTTCTCAGCGAGAGAAGGCCAAAATGAACACTTCATGCAGAACTCCTGTATTTTGATGAAAACTCACTGAAATCAAGCTGTAACTTCAAGTTTATGCATCTTTCTATGCTTTCAGGTTGAAACTTGACTGAAAACTCACTTTGAACAAAAGTTATGGCATTTTTGTATCACAGGTCACAAATAGTGTTTTCTCAGCGAGAGAAGGCCAAAATGAACACTTCATGCAGAACTCCTGTATTTTGATGAAAACTCACTGAAATCAAGCTGTAACTTCAAGTTTATGCATCTTTCTATGCTTTCAGGTTGAAACTTGACTGAAAACTCACTTTGAACAAAAGTTATGGCATTTTTGTATCACAGGTCACAAATAGTGTTTTCTCAGCGAGAGAAGGCCAAAATGAACACTTCATGCAGAACTGCTGTATTTTGATGAAAACTCACTGAAATCAAGCTGTAACTTCAAGTTTATGCATCTTTCTATGCTTTCAGGTTGAAACTTGACTGAAAACTCACTTTGAACAAAAGTTATGGCATTTTTGTATCACAGGTCACAAATAGTGTTTTCTCAGCGAGAGAAGGCCAAAATGAACACTTCATGCAGAACTCCTGTATTTTGATGAAAACTCACTGAAATCAAGCTGTAACTTCAAGTTTATGCATCTTTCTATGCTTTCAGGTTGAAACTTGACTGAAAACTCACTTTGAACAAAAGTTTGGCATTTTTGTATCACAGGTCACAAATAGTGTTTTCTCAGCGAGAGAAGGCCAAAATGAACACTTCATGCAGAACTCCTGTATTTTGATGAAAACTCACTGAAATCAAGCTGTAACTTCAAGTTTATGCATCTTTCTATGCTTTCAGGTTGAAACTTGACTGAAAACACACTTTGAACAAAAGTTATGGCATTTTTGTGTCGCAGGTCACAAATAGCGTTTTCTCAGCGAGAGAAGGCCAAAATGAACACTTCATGCAGAACTCCTGTATTTTGATGAAAACTCACTGAAATCAAGCTGTAACTTCAAGTTTATGCATCTTTCTTTGCTTTCAGGTTGAAACTTGACTGAAAACTCACTTTGAACAAAAGTTATGGCATTTTTGTATCACAGGTCACAAATAGTGTTTTCTCAGCGAGAGAAGGCCAAAATGAACACTTCATGCAGAACTCCTGTATTTTGATGAAAACTCACTGAAATCAAGCTGTAACTTCAAGTTTGTGCATCTTTCTATGTTTTCAGGTTGAAACTTGACTGAAAACTCACTTTGAACAAAAGTTATGGCATTTTTGTATCACAGGTCACAAATAGTGTTTTCTCAGCGAGAGAAGGCCAAAATGAACACTTCATGCAGAACTCCTGTATTTTGATGAAAACTCACTGAAATCAAGCTGTAACTTCAAGTTTATGCATCTTTCTATGCTTTCAGGTTGAAACTTGACAGAAAACTCACTTTGAACAAAAGTTATGGCTGTTCTGTGTCGCAGGTCACAAATAGCGTTTTCTCAGCGAGAGAAGGCCAAAATGAACACTTCATGCAGAACTCCTGTATTTTGATGAAAACTCACTGAAATCAAGCTGTAACTTCAAGTTTATGCATCTTTCTATGCTTTCAGGTTGAAACTTGACTGAAAACTCACTTTGAACAAAAGTTATGGCATTTTTGTATCACAGGTCACAAATAGTGTTTTCTCAGCGAGAGAAGGCCAAAATGAACACTTCATGCAGAACTCCTGTATTTTGATGAAAACTCACTGAAATCAAGCTGTAACTTCAAGTTTATGCATCTTTCTATGTTTTCAGGTTGAAACTTGACTGAGAACTCACTTTGAACAAAAGTTATGGCATTTTTGTATCACAGGTCACAAATAGTGTTTTCTCAGCGAGAGAAGGCCAAAATGAACACTTCATGCAGAACTCCTGTATTTTGATGAAAACTCACTGAAATCAAGCTGTAACTTCAAGTTTATGCATCTTTCTATGGTTTCAGGTTGAAACTTGACAGAAAACTCACTTTGAACAAAAGTTATGGCTGTTCTGTGTCGCAGGTCACAAATAGCGTTTTCTCAGCGAGAGAAGGCCAAAATGAACACTTCATGCAGAACTCCTGTATTTTGATGAAAACTCACTGAAATCAAGCTGTAACTTCAAGTTTATGCATCTTTCTATGCTTTCAGGTTGAAACTTGACTGAAAACTCACTTTGAACAAAAGTTATGGCATTTTTGTATCACAGGTCACAAATAGTGTTTTCTCAGCGAGAGAAGGCCAAAATGAACACTTCATGCAGAACTCCTGTATTTTGATGAAAACTCACTGAAATCAAGCTGTAACTTCAAGTTTATGCATCTTTCTATGCTTTCAGGTTGAAACTTGACTGAAAACTCACTTTGAACAAAAGTTATGGCTGTTCTGTGTCGCAGGTCACAAATAGCGTTTTCTCAGCGAGACAAGGCCAAAATGAACACTTCATGCAGAACTCCTGTATTTTGATGAAAACTCACTGAAATCAAGCTGTAACTTCAAGTTTATGCATCTTTCTTTGCTTTCAGGTTGAAACTTGACTGAAAACTCACTTTGAACAAAAGTTATGGCATTTTTGTATCACAGGTCACAAATAGTGTTTTCTCAGCGAGAGAAGGCCAAAATGAACACTTCATGCAGAACTCCTGTATTTTGATGAAAACTCACTGAAATCAAGCTGTAACTTCAAGTTTATGCATCTTTCTATGCTTTCAGGTTGAAACTTGAATGAAAACTCACTTTGAACAAAAGTTATGGCATTTTTGTGTCACAGGTCACAAATAGTGTTTTCTCAGCGAGAGAAGGCCAAAATGAACACTTCATGCAGAACTCCTGTATTTTGATGAAAACTCACTGAAATCAAGCTGTAACTTCAAGTTTATGCATCTTTCTATGCTTTCAGGTTGAAACTTGACTGAAAACTCACTTTGAACAAAAGTTATGGCATTTTTGTATCACAGGTCACAAATAGTGTTTTCTCAGCGAGAGAAGGCCAAAATGAACACTTCATGCAGAACTCCTGTATTTTGATGAAAACTCACTGAAATCAAGCTGTAACTTCAAGTTTATGCATCTTTCTATGTTTTCAGGTTGAAACTTGACTGAAAACTCACTTTGAACAAAAGTTATGGCATTTTTGTATCACAGGTCACAAATAGTGTTTTCTCAGCGAGAGAAGGCCAAAATGAACACTTCATGCAGAACTCCTGTATTTTGATGAAAACTCACTGAAATCAAGCTGTAACTTCAAGTTTATGCATCTTTCTATGCTTTCAGGTTGAAACTTGACTGAAAACTCACTTTGAACAAAAGTTATGGCATTTTTGTATCACAGGTCACAAATAGTGTTTTCTCAGCGAGAGAAGGCCAAAATGAACACTTCATGCAGAACTCCTCTATTTTGATGAAAACTCACTGAAATCAAGCTGTAACTTCAAGTTTATGCATCTTTCTATGCTTTCAGGTTGAAACTTGACTGAAAACTCACTTTGAACAAAAGTTATGGCATTTTTGTATCACAGGTCACAAATAGTGTTTTCTCAGCGAGAGAAGGCCAAAATGAACACTTCATGCAGAACTCCTGTATTTTGATGAAAACTCACTGAAATCAAGCTGTAACTTCAAGTTTATGCATCTTTCTATGCTTTCAGGTTGAAACTTGAATGAAAACTCACTTTGAACAAAAGTTATGGCATTTTTGTATCACAGGTCACAAATAGTGTTTTCTCAGCGAGAGAAGGCCAAAATGAACACTTCATGCAGAACTCCTGTATTTTGATGAAAACTCACTGAAATCAAGCTGTAACTTCAAGTTTATGCATCTTTCTGTGCTTTCAGGTTGAAACTTGACTGAAAACTCACTTTGAACAAAAGTTATGGCTGTTCTGTGTCGCAGGTCACAAATAGCGTTTTCTCAGCGAGACAAGGCCAAAATGAACACTTCATGCAGAACTCCTGTATTTTGATGAAAACTCACTGAAATCAAGCTGTAACTTCAAGTTTCTGCATCTTTCTATGCTTTCAGGTTGAAACTTGACTGAAAACTCACTTTGAACAAAAGTTATGGCATTTTTGTATCACAGGTCACAAATAGTGTTTTCTCAGCGAGAGAAGGCCAAAATGAACACTTCATGCAGAACTCCTGTATTTTGATGAAAACTCACTGAAATCAAGCTGTAACTTCAAGTTTATGCATCTTTCTATGGTTTCAGGTTGAAACTTGACAGAAAACTCACTTTGAACAAAAGTTATGGCTGTTCTGTGTCGCAGGTCACAAATAGCGTTTTCTCAGCGAGAGAAGGCCAAAATGAACACTTCATGCAGAACTCCTGTATTTTGATGAAAACTCACTGAAATCAAGCTGTAACTTCAAGTTTATGCATCTTTCTATGCTTTCAGGTTGAAACTTGACTGAAAACTCACTTTGAACAAAAGTTATGGCATTTTTGTATCACAGGTCACAAATAGTGTTTTCTCAGCGAGAGAAGGCCAAAATGAACACTTCATGCAGAACTCCTGTATTTTGATGAAAACTCACTGAAATCAAGCTGTAACTTCAAGTTTATGCATCTTTCTATGCTTTCAGGTTGAAACTTGACTGAAAACTCACTTTGAACAAAAGTTATGGCTGTTCTGTGTCGCAGGTCACAAATAGCGTTTTCTCAGCGAGACAAGGCCAAAATGAACACTTCATGCAGAACTCCTGTATTTTGATGAAAACTCACTGAAATCAAGCTGTAACTTCAAGTTTATGCATCTTTCTTTGCTTTCAGGTTGAAACTTGACTGAAAACTCACTTTGAACAAAAGTTATGGCATTTTTGTATCACAGGTCACAAATAGTGTTTTCTCAGCGAGAGAAGGCCAAAATGAACACTTCATGCAGAACTCCTGTATTTTGATGAAAACTCACTGAAATCAAGCTGTAACTTCAAGTTTATGCATCTTTCTATGCTTTCAGGTTGAAACTTGAATGAAAACTCACTTTGAACAAAAGTTATGGCATTTTTGTGTCACAGGTCACAAATAGTGTTTTCTCAGCGAGAGAAGGCCAAAATGAACACTTCATGCAGAACTCCTGTATTTTGATGAAAACTCACTGAAATCAAGCTGTAACTTCAAGTTTATGCATCTTTCTATGCTTTCAGGTTGAAACTTGACTGAAAACTCACTTTGAACAAAAGTTATGGCATTTTTGTATCACAGGTCACAAATAGTGTTTTCTCAGCGAGAGAAGGCCAAAATGAACACTTCATGCAGAACTCCTGTATTTTGATGAAAACTCACTGAAATCAAGCTGTAACTTCAAGTTTATGCATCTTTCTATGTTTTCAGGTTGAAACTTGACTGAAAACTCACTTTGAACAAAAGTTATGGCATTTTTGTATCACAGGTCACAAATAGTGTTTTCTCAGCGAGAGAAGGCCAAAATGAACACTTCATGCAGAACTCCTGTATTTTGATGAAAACTCACTGAAATCAAGCTGTAACTTCAAGTTTCTGCATCTTTCTATGCTTTCAGGTTGAAACTTGACTGAAAACTCACTTTGAACAAAAGTTATGGCATTTTTGTATCACAGGTCACAAATAGTGTTTTCTCAGCGAGAGAAGGCCAAAATGAACACTTCATGCAGAACTCCTCTATTTTGATGAAAACTCACTGAAATCAAGCTGTAACTTCAAGTTTATGCATCTTTCTATGCTTTCAGGTTGAAACTTGACTGAAAACTCACTTTGAACAAAAGTTATGGCATTTTTGTATCACAGGTCACAAATAGTGTTTTCTCAGCGAGAGAAGGCCAAAATGAACACTTCATGCAGAACTCCTGTATTTTGATGAAAACTCACTGAAATCAAGCTGTAACTTCAAGTTTATGCATCTTTCTATGTTTTCAGGTTGAAACTTGACTGAAAACTCACTTTGAACAAAAGTTATGGCATTTTTGTATCACAGGTCACAAATAGTGTTTTCTCAGCGAGAGAAGGCCAAAATGAACACTTCATGCAGAACTCCTGTATTTTGATGAAAACTCACTGAAATCAAGCTGTAACTTCAAGTTTATGCATCTTTCTATGCTTTCAGGTTGAAACTTGACTGAAAACTCACTTTGAACAAAAGTTATGGCATTTTTGTATCACAGGTCACAAATAGTGTTTTCTCAGCGAGAGAAGGCCAAAATGAACACTTCATGCAGAACTCCTCTATTTTGATGAAAACTCACTGAAATCAAGCTGTAACTTCAAGTTTATGCATCTTTCTATGCTTTCAGGTTGAAACTTGACTGAAAACTCACTTTGAACAAAAGTTATGGCATTTTTGTATCACAGGTCACAAATAGTGTTTTCTCAGCGAGAGAAGGCCAAAATGAACACTTCATGCAGAACTCCTGTATTTTGATGAAAACTCACTGAAATCAAGCTGTAACTTCAAGTTTATGCATCTTTCTATGCTTTCAGGTTGAAACTTGAATGAAAACTCACTTTGAACAAAAGTTATGGCATTTTTGTATCACAGGTCACAAATAGTGTTTTCTCAGCGAGAGAAGGCCAAAATGAACACTTCATGCAGAACTCCTGTATTTTGATGAAAACTCACTGAAATCAAGCTGTAACTTCAAGTTTATGCATCTTTCTGTGCTTTCAGGTTGAAACTTGACTGAAAACTCACTTTGAACAAAAGTTATGGCTGTTCTGTGTCGCAGGTCACAAATAGCGTTTTCTCAGCGAGACAAGGCCAAAATGAACACTTCATGCAGAACTCCTGTATTTTGATGAAAACTCACTGAAATCAAGCTGTAACTTCAAGTTTCTGCATCTTTCTATGCTTTCAGGTTGAAACTTGACTGAAAACTCACTTTGAACAAAAGTTATGGCATTTTTGTATCACAGGTCACAAATAGTGTTTTCTCAGCGAGAGAAGGCCAAAATGAACACTTCATGCAGAACTCCTGTATTTTGATGAAAACTCACTGAAATCAAGCTGTAACTTCAAGTTTATGCATCTTTCTATGGTTTCAGGTTGAAACTTGACAGAAAACTCACTTTGAACAAAAGTTATGGCTGTTCTGTGTCGCAGGTCACAAATAGCGTTTTCTCAGCGAGAGAAGGCCAAAATGAACACTTCATGCAGAACTCCTGTATTTTGATGAAAACTCACTGAAATCAAGCTGTAACTTCAAGTTTATGCATCTTTCTATGCTTTCAGGTTGAAACTTGACTGAAAACTAACTTTGAACAAAAGTTATGGCATTTTTGTATCACAGGTCACAAATAGTGTTTTCTCAGCGAGAGAAGGCCAAAATGAACACTTCATGCAGAACTCCTGTATTTTGATGAAAACTCACTGAAATCAAGCTGTAACTTCAAGTTTATGCATCTTTCTATGCTTTCAGGTTGAAACTTGACTGAAAACTCACTTTGAACAAAAGTTATGGCTGTTCTGTGTCGCAGGTCACAAATAGCGTTTTCTCAGCGAGACAAGGCCAAAATGAACACTTCATGCAGAACTCCTGTATTTTGATGAAAACTCACTGAAATCAAGCTGTAACTTCAAGTTTATGCATCTTTCTTTGCTTTCAGGTTGAAACTTGACTGAAAACTCACTTTGAACAAAAGTTATGGCATTTTTGTATCACAGGTCACAAATAGTGTTTTCTCAGCGAGAGAAGGCCAAAATGAACACTTCATGCAGAACTCCTGTATTTTGATGAAAACTCACTGAAATCAAGCTGTAACTTCAAGTTTATGCATCTTTCTATGCTTTCAGGTTGAAACTTGAATGAAAACTCACTTTGAACAAAAGTTATGGCATTTTTGTGTCACAGGTCACAAATAGTGTTTTCTCAGCGAGAGAAGGCCAAAATGAACACTTCATGCAGAACTCCTGTATTTTGATGAAAACTCACTGAAATCAAGCTGTAACTTCAAGTTTATGCATCTTTCTATGCTTTCAGGTTGAAACTTGACTGAAAACTCACTTTGAACAAAAGTTATGGCATTTTTGTATCACAGGTCACAAATAGTGTTTTCTCAGCGAGAGAAGGCCAAAATGAACACTTCATGCAGAACTCCTGTATTTTGATGAAAACTCACTGAAATCAAGCTGTAACTTCAAGTTTATGCATCTTTCTATGTTTTCAGGTTGAAACTTGACTGAAAACTCACTTTGAACAAAAGTTATGGCATTTTTGTATCACAGGTCACAAATAGTGTTTTCTCAGCGAGAGAAGGCCAAAATGAACACTTCATGCAGAACTCCTGTATTTTGATGAAAACTCACTGAAATCAAGCTGTAACTTCAAGTTTATGCATCTTTCTATGCTTTCAGGTTGAAACTTGACTGAAAACTCACTTTGAACAAAAGTTATGGCATTTTTGTATCACAGGTCACAAATAGTGTTTTCTCAGCGAGAGAAGGCCAAAATGAACACTTCATGCAGAACTCCTCTATTTTGATGAAAACTCACTGAAATCAAGCTGTAACTTCAAGTTTATGCATCTTTCTATGCTTTCAGGTTGAAACTTGACTGAAAACTCACTTTGAACAAAAGTTATGGCATTTTTGTATCACAGGTCACAAATAGTGTTTTCTCAGCGAGAGAAGGCCAAAATGAACACTTCATGCAGAACTCCTGTATTTTGATGAAAACTCACTGAAATCAAGCTGTAACTTCAAGTTTATGCATCTTTCTATGCTTTCAGGTTGAAACTTGAATGAAAACTCACTTTGAACAAAAGTTATGGCATTTTTGTATCACAGGTCACAAATAGTGTTTTCTCAGCGAGAGAAGGCCAAAATGAACACTTCATGCAGAACTCCTGTATTTTCATGAAAACTCACTGAAATCAAGCTGTAACTTCAAGTTTATGCATCTTTCTGTGCTTTCAGGTTGAAACTTGACTGAAAACTCACTTTGAACAAAAGTTATGGCTGTTCTGTGTCGCAGGTCACAAATAGCGTTTTCTCAGCGAGACAAGGCCAAAATGAACACTTCATGCAGAACTCCTGTATTTTGATGAAAACTCACTGAAATCAAGCTGTAACTTCAAGTTTCTGCATCTTTCTATGCTTTCAGGTTGAAACTTGACTGAAAACTCACTTTGAACAAAAGTTATGGCATTTTTGTATCACAGGTCACAAATAGTGTTTTCTCAGCGAGAGAAGGCCAAAATGAACACTTCATGCAGAACTCCTGTATTTTGATGAAAACTCACTGAAATCAAGCTGTAACTTCAAGTTTATGCATCTTTCTATGCTTTCAGGTTGAAACTTGACTGAAAACTCACTTTGAACAAAAGTTATGGAATTTTTGTATCACAGGTCACAAATAGTGTTTTCTCAGCGAGAGAAGGCCAAAATGAACACTTCATGCAGAACTCCTGTATTTTGATGAAAACTCACTGAAATCAAACTGTAACTTCAAGTTTATGCATCTTTCTATGCTTTCAGGTTGAAACTTGACTGAAAACTCACTTTGAACAAAAGTTATGGCATTTTTGTATCACAGGTCACAAATAGTGTTTTCTCAGCGAGACAAGGCCAAAATGAACACTTCATGCAGAACTCCTATATTTTGATGAAAACTCACTGAAATCAAACTGTAACTTCAAGTTTATGCATCTTTCTATGCTTTCAGGTTGAAACTTGACAGAAAACTCACTTTGAACAAAAGTTATGGCTGTTCTGTGTCGCAGGTCACAAATAGCGTTTTCTCAGCGAGAGAAGGCCAAAATGAACACTTCATGCAGAACTCCTGTATTTTGATAAAACTCACTGAAATCAAGCTGTAACTTCAAGTTTATGCATCTTTCTATGCTTTCAGGTTGAAACTTGACTGAAAACTCACTTTGAACAAAAGTTATGGCATTTTTGTATCACAGGTCACAAATAGTGTTTTCTCAGCGAGAGAAGGCCAAAATGAACACTTCATGCAGAACTCCTGTATTTTGATGAAAACTCACTGAAAATCAAGCTGTAACTTCAAGTTTATGCATCTTTCTATGCTTTCAGGTTGAAACTTGACTGAAAACTCACTTTGAACAAAAGTTATGGCATTTTTGTATCACAGGTCACAAATAGTGTTTTCTCAGCGAGAGAAGGCCAAAATGAACACTTCATGCAGAACTCCTGTATTTTGATGAAAACTCACTGAAATCAAGCTGTAACTTCAAGTTTATGCATCTTTCTATGCTTTCAGGTTGAAACTTGACTGAAAACTCACTTTGAACAAAAGTTATGGCATTTTTGTATCACAGGTCACAAATAGTGTTTTCTCAGCGAGAGAAGGCCAAAATGAACACTTCATGCAGAACTCCTGTGTTTTGATGAAAACTCACTGAAATCAAGCTGTAACTTCAAGTTTATGCATCTTTCTATGCTTTCAGGTTGAAACTTGACAGAAAACTCACTTTGAACAAAAGTTATGGCTGTTCTGTGTCGCAGGTCACAAATAGCGTTTTCTCAGCGAGAGAAGGCCAAAATGAACACTTCATGCAGAACTCCTGTATTTTGAAGAAAACTCACTGAAATCAAGCTGTAACTTCAAGTTTATGCATCTTTCTATGCTTTCAGGTTGAAACTTGACTGAAAACTCACTTTGAACAAAAGTTATGGCATTTTTGTGTCACAGGTCACAAATAGTGTTTTCTCAGCGAGAGAAGGCCAAAATGAACACTTCATGCAGAACTGCTGTATTTTGATGAAAACTCACTGAAATCAAGCTGTAACTTCAAGTTTATGCATCTTTCTATGCTTTCAGGTTGAAACTTGACTGAAAACTCACTTGAACAAAAGTTATGGCATTTTTGTATCACAGGTCACAAATAGTGTTTTCTCAGCGAGAGAAGGCCAAAATGAACACTTCATGCAGAACTCCTGTATTTTGATGAAAACTCACTGAAATCAAGCTGTAACTTCAAGTTTATGCATCTTTCTATGTTTTCAGGTTGAAACTTGACTGAAAACTCACTTTGAACAAAAGTTATGGCATTTTTGTATCACAGGTCACAAATAGTGTTTTCTCAGCGAGAGAAGGCCAAAATGAACACTTCATGCAGAACTCCTGTATTTTGATGAAAACTCACTGAAATCAAGATGTAACTTCAAGTTTATGCATCTTTCTATGCTTTCAGGTTGAAACTTGACTGAAAACTCACTTTGAACAAAAGTTATGGCATTTTTGTATCACAGGTCACAAATAGTGTTTTCTCAGCGAGACAAGGCCAAAATGAACACTTCATGCAGAACTCCTATATTTTGATGAAAACTCACTGAAATCAAACTGTAACTTCAAGTTTATGCATCTTTCTATGCTTTTCAGGTTGAAACTTGACAGAAAACTCACTTTGAACAAAAGTTATGGCTGTTCTGTGTCGCAGGTCACAAATAGCGTTTTCTCAGCGAGAGAAGGCCAAAATGAACACTTCATGCAGAACTCCTGTATTTTGATGAAAACTCACTGAAATCAAGCTGTAACTTCAAGTTTATGCATCTTTCTATGCTTTCAGGTTGAAACTTGACTGAAAACTCACTTTGAACAAAAGTTATGGCATTTTTGTATGACAGGTCACAAATAGTGTTTTCTCAGCGAGAGAAGGCCAAAATGAACACTTCATGCAGAACTCCTGTATTTTGATGAAAACTCACTGAAATCAAGCTGTAACTTCAAGTTTATGCATCTTTCTATGCTTTCAGGTTGAAACTTGACTGAAAACTCACTTTGAACAAAAGTTATGGCATTTTTGTATCACAGGTCACAAATAGTGTTTTCTCAGCGAGAGAAGGCCAAAATGAACACTTCATGCAGAACTCCTGTATTTTGATGAAAACTCACTGAAATCAAGCTGTAACTTCAAGTTATGCATCTTTCTATGCTTGCAGGTTGAAACTTGACTGAAAACTCACTTTGAACAAAAGTTATGGCATTTTTGTATCACAGGTCACAAATAGTGTTTTCTCAGCGAGAGAAGGCCAAAATGAACACTTCATGCAGAACTCCTGTATTTTGATGAAAACTCACTGAAATCAAGCTGTAACTTCAAGTTTATGCATCTTTCTATGCTTTCAGGTTGAAACTTGACAGAAAACTCACTTTGAACAAAAGTTATGGCTGTTCTGTGTCGCAGGTCACAAATAGCGTTTTCTCAGCGAGAGAAGGCCAAAATGAACACTTCATGCAGAACTCCTGTATTTGAAGAAAACTCACTGAAATCAAGCTGTAACTTCAAGTTTATGCATCTTTCTATGCTTTCAGGTTGAAACTTGACTGAAAACTCACTTTGAACAAAAGTTATGGCATTTTTGTGTCACAGGTCACAAATAGTGTTTTCTCAGCGAGAGAAGGCCAAAATGAACACTTCATGCAGAACTGCTGTATTTTGATGAAAACTCACTGAAATCAAGCTGTAACTTCAAGTTTATGCATCTTTCTATGCTTTCAGGTTGAAACTTGACTGAAAACTCACTTTGAACAAAAGTTATGGCATTTTTGTATCACAGGTCACAAATAGTGTTTTCTCAGCGAGAGAAGGCCAAAATGAACACTTCATGCAGAACTCCTGTATTTTGATGAAAACTCACTGAAATCAAGCTGTAACTTCAAGTTTATGCATCTTTCTATGTTTTCAGGTTGAAACTTGACTGAAAACTCACTTTGAACAAAAGTTATGGCATTTTTGTATCACAGGTCACAAATAGTGTTTTCTCAGCGAGAGAAGGCCAAAATGAACACTTCATGCAGAACTCCTGTATTTTGATGAAAACTCACTGAAATCAAGATGTAACTTCAAGTTTATGCATCTTTCTATGCTTTCAGGTTGAAACTTGACTGAAAACTCACTTTGAACAAAAGTTATGGCATTTTTGTATCACAGGTCACAAATAGTGTTTTCTCAGCGAGACAAGGCCAAAATGAACACTTCATGCAGAACTCCTATATTTGATGAAAACTCACTGAAATCAAACTGTAACTTCAAGTTTATGCATCTTTCTATGCTTTCAGGTTGAAACTTGACAGAAAACTCACTTTGAACAAAAGTTATGGCTGTTCTGTGTCGCAGGTCACAAATAGCGTTTTCTCAGCGAGAGAAGGCCAAAATGAACACTTCATGCAGAACTCCTGTATTTTGATGAAAACTCACTGAAATCAAGCTGTAACTTCAAGTTTATGCATCTTTCTATGCTTTCAGGTTGAAACTTGACTGAAAACTCACTTTGAACAAAAGTTATGGCATTTTTGTATCACAGGTCACAAATAGTGTTTTCTCAGCGAGAGAAGGCCAAAATGAACACTTCATGCAGAACTCCTGTATTTTGATGAAAACTCACTGAAATCAAGCTGTAACTTCAAGTTTATGCATCTTTCTATGCTTCAGGTTGAAACTTGACTGAAAACTCACTTTGAACAAAAGTTATGGCATTTTTGTATCACAGGTCACAAATAGTGTTTTCTCAGCGAGAGAAGGCCAAAATGAACACTTCATGCAGAACTCCTGTATTTTGATGAAAACTCACTGAAATCAAGCTGTAACTTCAAGTTTATGCATCTTTCTATGCTTTCAGGTTGAAACTTGACAGAAAACTCACTTTGAACAAAAGTTATGGCTGTTCTGTGTCGCAGGTCACAAATAGCGTTTTCTCAGCGAGAGAAGGCCAAAATGAACACTTCATGGAGAACTCCTGTATTTTGATGAAAACTCACTGAAATCAAGCTGTAACTTCAAGTTTATGCATCTTTCTATGCTTTCAGGTTGAAACTTGACTGAAAACTCACTTTGAACAAAAGTTATGGCATTTTTGTGTCACAGGTCACAAATAGTGTTTTCTCAGCGAGAGAAGGCCAAAATGAACACTTCATGCAGAACTGCTGTATTTTGATGAAAACTCACTGAAATCAAGCTGTAACTTCAAGTTTATGCATCTTTCTATGCTTTCAGGTTGAAACTTGACTGAAAACTCACTTTGAACAAAAGTTATGGCATTTTTGTATCACAGGTCACAAATAATGTTTTCTCAGCGAGAGAAGGCCAAAATGAACACTTCATGCAGAACTCCTGTATTTTGATGAAAACTCACTGAAATCAAGCTGTAACTTCAAGTTTATGCATCTTTCTATGTTTTCAGGTTGAAACTTGACTGAAAACTCACTTTGAACAAAAGTTATGGCATTTTTGTATCACAGGTCACAAATAGTGTTTTCTCAGCGAGAGAAGGCCAAAATGAACACTTCATGCAGAACTCCTGTATTTTGATGAAAACTCACTGAAATCAAGATGTAACTTCAAGTTTATGCATCTTTCTATGCTTTCAGGTTGAAACTTGACTGAAAACTCACTTTGAACAAAAGTTATGGCATTTTTGTATCACAGGTCACAAATAGTGTCTTCTCAGCGAGACAAGGCCAAAATGAACACTTCATGCAGAACTCCTATATTTTGATGAAAACTCACTGAAATCAAACTGTAACTTCAAGTTTATGCATCTTTCTATGCTTTCAGGTTGAAACTTGACAGAAAACTCACTTTGAACAAAAGTTATGGCTGTTCTGTGTCGCAGGTCACAAATAGCGTTTTCTCAGCGAGAGAAGGCCAAAATGAACACTTCATGCAGAACTCCTGTATTTTGATGAAAACTCACTGAAATCAAGCTGTAACTTCAAGTTTATGCATCTTTCTATGCTTTCAGGTTGAAACTTGACTGAAAACTCACTTTGAACAAAAGTTATGGCATTTTTGTATCACAGGTCACAAATAGTGTTTTCTCAGCGAGAGAAGGCCAAAATGAACACTTCATGCAGAACTCCTGTATTTTGATGAAAACTCACTGAAATCAAGCTGTAACTTCAAGTTTATGCATCTTTCTATGCTTTCAGGTTGAAACTTGACTGAAAACTCACTTTGAACAAAAGTTATGGCATTTTTGTATCACAGGTCACAAATAGTGTTTTCTCAGCGAGAGAAGGCCAAAATGAACACTTCATGCAGAACTCCTGTATTTTGATGAAAACTCACTGAAATCAAGCTGTAACTTCAAGTTTATGCATCTTTCTATGCTTTCAGGTTGAAACTTGACAGAAAACTCACTTTGAACAAAAGTTATGGCTGTTCTGTGTCGCAGGTCACAAATAGCGTTTTCTCAGCGAGAGAAGGACAAAATGAACACTTCATGGAGAACTCCTGTATTTTGATGAAAACTCACTGAAATCAAGCTGTAACTTCAAGTTTATGCATCTTTCTATGCTTTCAGGTTGAAACTTGACTGAAAACTCACTTTGAACAAAAGTTATGGCATTTTTGTGTCACAGGTCACAAATAGTGTTTTCTCAGCGAGAGAAGGCCAAAATGAACACTTCATGCAGAACTGCTGTATTTTGATGAAAACTCACTGAAATCAAGCTGTAACTTCAAGTTTATGCATCTTTCTATGCTTTCAGGTTGAAACTTGACTGAAAACTCACTTTGAACAAAAGTTATGGCATTTTTGTATCACAGGTCACAAATAGTGTTTTCTCAGCGAGAGAAGGCCAAAATGAACACTTCATGCAGAACTCCTGTATTTTGATGAAAACTCACTGAAATCAAGCTGTAACTTCAAGTTTATGCATCTTTCTATGTTTTCAGGTTGAAACTTGACTGAAAACTCACTTTGAACAAAAGTTATGGCATTTTTGTATCACAGGTCACAAATAGTGTTTTCTCAGCGAGAGAGGGCCAAAATGAACACTTCATGCAGAACTCCTGTATTTTGATGAAAACTCACTGAAATCAAGATGTAACTTCAAGTTTATGCATCTTTCTATGCTTTCAGGTTGAAACTTGACTGAAAACTCACTTTGAACAAAAGTTATGGCATTTTTGTATCACAGGTCACAAATAGTGTTTTCTCAGCGAGACAAGGCCAAAATGAACACTTCATGCAGAACTCCTATATTTTGATGAAAACTCACTGAAATCAAACTGTAACTTCAAGTTTATGCATCTTTCTATGCTTTCAGGTTGAAACTTGACAGAAAACTCACTTTGAACAAAAGTTATGGCTGTTCTGTGTCGCAGGTCACAAATAGCGTTTTCTCAGCGAGAGAAGGCCAAAATGAACACTTCATGCAGAACTCCTGTATTTTGATGAAAACTCACTGAAATCAAGCTGTAACTTCAAGTTTATGCATCTTTCTATGCTTTCAGGTTGAAACTTGACTGAAAACTCACTTTGAACAAAAGTTATGGCATTTTTGTATCACAGGTCACAAATAGTGTTTTCTCAGCGAGAGAAGGCCAAAATGAACACTTCATGCAGAACTCCTGTATTTTGATGAAAACTCACTGAAATCAAGCTGTAACTTCAAGTTTATGCATCTTTCTATGCTTTCAGGTTGAAACTTGACTGAAAACTCACTTTGAACAAAAGTTATGGCATTTTTGTATCACAGGTCACAAATAGTGTTTTCTCAGCGAGAGAAGGCCAAAATGAACACTTCATGCAGAACTCCTGTATTTTGATGAAAACTCACTGAAATCAAGCTGTAACTTCAAGTTTATGCATCTTTCTATGCTTTCAGGTTGAAACTTGACTGAAAACTCACTTTGAACAAAAGTTATGGCATTTTTGTATCACAGGTCACAAATAGTGTTTTCTCAGCGAGAGAAGGCCAAAATGAACACTTCATGCAGAACTCCTGTATTTTGATGAAAACTCACTGAAATCAAGCTGTAACTTCAAGTTTATGCATCTTTCTATGCTTTCAGGTTGAAACTTGACAGAAAACTCACTTTGAACAAAAGTTATGGCTGTTCTGTGTCGCAGGTCACAAATAGCGTTTTCTCAGCGAGAGAAGGCCAAAATGAACACTTCATGGAGAACTCCTGTATTTTGATGAAAACTCACTGAAATCAAGCTGTAACTTCAAGTTTATGCATCTTTCTATGCTTTCAGGTTGAAACTTGACTGAAAACTCACTTTGAACAAAAGTTATGGCATTTTTGTATCACAGGTCACAAATAGTGTTTTCTCAGCGAGAGAAGGCCAAAATGAACACTTCATGCAGAACTCCTGTATTTTGATGAAAACTCACTGAAATCAAGCTGTAACTTCAAGTTTATGCATCTTTCTATGCTTTCAGGTTGAAACTTGACTGAAAACTCACTTTGAACAAAAGTTATGGCATTTTTGTATCACAGGTCACAAATAGTGTTTTCTCAGCGAGAGAAGGCAAAAATGAACTCTTCATGCAGAACTCCTGTATTTTGATGAAAACTCACTGAAATCAAGCTGTAACTTCAAGTTTATGCATCTTTCTATGCTTTCAGGTTGAAACTTGACTGAAAACTCACTTTGAACAAAAGTTATGGCATTTTTGTATCACAGGTCACAAATAGTGTTTTCTCAGCGAGAGAAGGCCAAAATGAACACTTCATGCAGAACTCCTGTATTTTGATGAAAACTCACTGAAATCAAGCTGTAACTTCAAGTTTATGCATCTTTCTATGCTTTCAGGTTGAAACTTGACAGAAAACTCACTTTGAACAAAAGTTATGGCTGTTCTGTGTCGCAGGTCACAAATAGCGTTTTCTCAGCGAGAGAAGGCCAAAATGAACACTTCATGCAGAACTCCTGTATTTTGATGAAAACTCACTGAAATCAAGCTGTAACTTCAAGTTTATGCATCTTTCTATGCTTTCAGGTTGAAACTTGACTGAAAACTCACTTTGAACAAAAGTTATGGCATTTTTGTATCACAGGTCACAAATAGTGTTTTCTCAGCGAGAGAAGGCCAAAATGAACACTTCATGCAGAACTCCTGTATTTTGATGAAAACTCACTGAAATCAAGCTGTAACTTCAAGTTTATGCATCTTTCTATGCTTTCAGGTTGAAACTTGACAGAAAACTCACTTTAAAACAAAAGTTATGGCTGTTCTGTGTCGCAGGTCACAAATAGCGTTTTCTCAGCGAGAGAAGGCCAAAATGAACACTTCATGCAGAACTCCTGTATTTTGATGAAAACTCACTGAAATCAAGCTGTAACTTCAAGTTTATGCATCTTTCTATGCTTTCAGGTTGAAACTTGACTGAAAACTCACTTTGAACAAAAGTTATGGCATTTTTGTATCACAGGTCACAAATAGTGTTTTCTCAGCGAGAGAAGGCCAAAATGAACACTTCATGCAGAACTCCTGTATTTTGATGAAAACTCACTGAATCAAGCTGTAACTTCAAGTTTATGCATCTTTCTATGCTTTCAGGTTGAAACTTGACTGAAAACTCACTTTGAACAAAAGTTATGGCATTTTTGTATCACAGGTCACAAATAGTGTTTTCTCAGTGAGAGAAGGCCAAAATGAACACTTCATGCAGAACTCCTGTATTTTGATGAAAACTCACTGAAATCAAGCCGTAACTTGAAGATTATGCATCTTTCTATGCTTTCAGGTTGAAACTTGACTGAAAACTCACTTTGAACAAAAGTTATGGCATTTTTGTATCACAGGTCACAAATAGTGTTTTCTCAGCGAGAGAAGGCCAAAATGAACACTTCATGCAGAACTCCTGTATTTTGATGAAAACTCACTGAAATCAAGCTGTAACTTCAAGTTTATGCATCTTTCTATGCTTTCAGGTTGAAACTTGACAGAAAACTCACTTTGAACAAAAGTTATGGCTGTTCTGTGTCGCAGGTCACAAATAGCGTTTTCTCAGCGAGAGAAGGCCAAAATGAACACTTCATGCAGAACTCCTGTATTTTGATGAAAACTCACTGAAATCAAGCTGTAACTTCAAGTTTATGCATCTTTCTATGCTTTCAGGTTGAAACTTGACTGAAAACTCACTTTGAACAAAAGTTATGGCATTTTTGTATCACAGGTCACAAATAGTGTTTTCTCAGCGAGAGAAGGCCAAAATGAACACTTCATGCAGAACTCCTGTATTTTGATGAAAACTCACTGAACTCAAGCTGTAACTTCAAGTTTATGCATCTTTCTATGCTTTCAGGTTGAAACTTGACTGAAAACTCACTTTGAACAAAAGTTATGGCTGTTCTGTGTCGCAGGTCACAAATAGCGTTTTCTCAGCGAGACAAGGCCAAAATGAACACTTCATGCAGAACTCCTGTATTTTGATGAAAACTCACTGAAATCAAGCTGTAACTTCAAGTTTATGCATCTTTCTTTGCTTTCAGGTTGAAACTTGACTGAAAACTCACTTTGAACAAAAGTTATGGCATTTTTGTATCACAGGTCACAAATAGTGTTTTCTCAGCGAGAGAAGGCCAAAATGAACACTTCATGCAGAACTCCTGTATTTTGATGAAAACTCACTGAAATCAAGCTGTAACTTCAAGTTTATGCATCTTTCTATGTTTTCAGGTTGAAACTTGACTGAAAACTCACTTTGAACAAAAGTTATGGCATTTTTGTATCACAGGTCACAAATAGTGTTTTCTCAGCGAGAGAAGGCCAAAATGAACACTTCATGCAGAACTCCTGTATTTTGATGAAAACTCACTGAAATCAAGCTGTAACTTCAAGTTTATGCATCTTTCTATGCTTTCAGGTTGAAACTTGACAGAAAACTCACTTTGAACAAAAGTTATGGCTGTTCTGTGTCGCAGGTCACAAATAGCGTTTTCTCAGCGAGAGAAGGCCAAAATGAACACTTCATGCAGAACTCCTGTATTTTGATGAAAACTCACTGAAATCAAGCTGTAACTTCAAGTTTATGCATCTTTCTATGCTTTCAGGTTGAAACTTGACTGAAAACTCACTTTGAACAAAAGTTATGGCATTTTTGTATCACAGGTCACAAATAGTGTTTTCTCAGCGAGAGAAGGCGAAAATGAACACTTCATGCAGAACTCCTGTATTTTGATGAAAACTCACTGAAATCAAGCTGTAACTTCAAGTTTATGCATCTTTCTATGCTTTCAGGTTGAAACTTGACTGAAAACTCACTTTGAACAAAAGTTATGGCTGTTCTGTGTCGCAGGTCACAAATAGTGTTTTCTCAGCGAGAGAAGGCCAAAATGAACACTTCATGCAGAACTCCTGTATTTTGATGAAAACTCACTGAAATCAAGCTGTAACTTCAAGTTTATGCATCTTTCTATGCTTTCAGGTTGAAACTTGAATGAAAACTCACTTTGAACAAAAGTTATGGCATTTTTGTATCACAGGTCACAAATAGTGTTTTCTCAGCGAGAGAAGGCCAAAATGAACACTTCATGCAGAACTCCTGTATTTTGATGAAAACTCACTGAAATCAAGCTGTAACTTCAAGTTTATGCATCTTTCTATGCTTTCAGGTTGAAACTTGACTGAAAACTCACTTTGAACAAAATTTATGGCATTTTTGTATCACAGGTCACAAATAGTGTTTTCTCAGCGAGAGAAGGCCAAAATGAACACTTCATGCAGAACTCCTGTATTTTGATGAAAACTCACTGAAATCAAGCTGTAACTTCAAGTTTATGCATCTTTCTATGCTTTCAGGTTGAAACTTGACTGAAAACTCACTTTGAACAAAAGTTATGGCTGTTCTGTGTCGCAGGTCACAAATAGCGTTTTCTCAGCGAGACAAGGCCAAAATGAACACTTCATGCAGAACTCCTGTATTTTGATGAAAACTCACTGAAATCAAGCTGTAACTTCAAGTTTATGCATCTTTCTTTGCTTTCAGGTTGAAACTTGACTGAAAACTCACTTTGAACAAAAGTTATGGCATTTTTGTATCACAGGTCACAAATAGTGTTTTCTCAGCGAGAGAAGGCCAAAATGAACACTTCATGCAGAACTCCTGTATTTTGATGAAAACTCACTGAAATCAAGCTGTAACTTCAAGTTTATGCATCTTTCTATGCTTTCAGGTTGAAACTTGAATGAAAACTCACTTTGAAAAAAAGTTATGGCATTTTTGTATCACAGGTCACAAATAGTGTTTTCTCAGCGAGAGAAGGCCAAAATGAACACTTCATGCAGAACTCCTGTATTTTGATGAAAACTCACTGAAATCAAGCTGTAACTTCAAGTTTATGCATCTTTCTATGCTTTCAGGTTGAAACTTGACTGAAAACTCACTTTGAACAAAAGTTATGGCATTTTTGTATCACAGGTCACAAATAGTGTTTTCTCAGCGAGAGAAGGCCAAAATGAACACTTCATGCAGAACTCCTGTATTTTGATGAAAACTCACTGAAATCAAGCTGTAACTTCAAGTTTATGCATCTTTCTATGCTTTCAGGTTGAAACTTGACTGAAAACTCACTTTGAACAAAAGTTATGGCATTTTTGTATCACAGGTCACAAATAGTGTTTTCTCAGCGAGAGAAGGCCAAAATGAACACTTCATGCAGAACTCCTGTATTTTGATGAAAACTCACTGAAATCAAGCTGTAACTTCAAGATTATGCATCTTTCTATGCTTTCAGGTTGAAACTTGACTGAAAACTCACTTTGAACAAAAGTTATGGCATTTTTGTATCACAGGTCACAAATAGTGTTTTCTCAGCGAGAGAAGGCCAAAATGAACACTTCATGCAGAACTCCTGTATTTTGATGAAAACTCACTGAAATCAAGCTGTAACTTCAAGTTTATGCATCTTTCTATGCTTTCAGGTTGAAACTTGACTGAAAACTCACTTTGAACAAAAGTTATGGCATTTTTGTTTCACAGGTCACAAATAGTGTTTTCTCAGCGAGAGAAGGCCAAAATGAACACTT
The DNA here is from genome assembly GCF_037954235.1 of Aulostomus chinensis. Lineage (NCBI taxonomy): Eukaryota > Metazoa > Chordata > Actinopteri > Syngnathiformes > Aulostomidae > Aulostomus > Aulostomus chinensis. Next base: position 52,069 of record NW_028234227.1, read on the forward strand.
CATGCAGAACTCCTGTATTTTGATGAAAACTCACTGAAATCAAGCTGTAACTTCAAGTTTGTGCATCTTTCTATGCTTTCAGGTTGAAACTTGACAGAAAACTCACTTTGAACAAAAGTTATGGCTGTTCTGTGTCGCAGGTCACAAATAGCGTTTTCTCAGCGAGACAAGGCCAAAATGAACACTTCATGCAGAACTCCTGTATTTTGATGAAAACTCACTGAAATCAAGCTGTAACTTCAAGTTTATGCATCTTTCTATGCTTTCAGGTTGAAACTTGACTGAAAACTCACTTTGAACAAAATTTATGGCATTTTTGTATCACAGGTCACAAATAGTGTTTTCTCAGCGAGAGAAGGCCAAAATGAACACTTCATGCAGAACTCCTGTATTTTGATGAAAACTCACTGAAATCAAGCTGTAACTTCAAGTTTATGCATCTTTCTATGCTTTCAGGTTGAAACTTGACTGAAAACTCACTTTGAACAAAAGTTATGGCTGTTCTGTGTCGCAGGTCACAAATAGCGTTTCTCAGCGAGACAAGGCCAAAATGAACACTTCATGCAGAACTCCTGTATTTTGATGAAAACTCACTGAAATCAAGCTGTAACTTCAAGTTTATGCATCTTTCTTTGCTTTCAGGTTGAAACTTGACTGAAAACTCACTTTGAACAAAAGTTATGGCATTTTTGTATCACAGGTCACAAATAGTGTTTTCTCAGCGAGAGAAGGCCAAAATGAACACTTCATGCAGAACTCCTGTATTTTGATGAAAACTCACTGAAATCAAGCTGTAACTTCAAGATTATGCATCTTTCTATGCTTTCAGGTTGAAACTTGACTGAAAACTCACTTTGAACAAAAGTTATGGCATTTTTGTTTCACAGGTCACAAATAGTGTTTTCTCAGCGAGAGAAGGCCAAAATGAACACTTCATGCAGAACTCCTGTATTTTGATGAAAACTCACTGAAATCAAGCTGTAACTTCAAGTTTGTGCATCTTTCTATGCTTTCAGGTTGAAACTTGACAGAAAACTCACTTTGAACAAAAGTTATGGCTGTTCTGTGTCGCAGGTCACAAATAGCGTTTTCTCAGCGAGACAAGGCCAAAATGAACACTTCATGCAGAACTCCTGTATTTTGATGAAAACTCACTGAAATCAAGCTGTAACTTCAAGTTTATGCATCTTTCTATGCTTTCAGGTTGAAACTTGACTGAAAACTCACTTTGAACAAAATTTATGGCATTTTTGTATCACAGGTCACAAATAGTGTTTTCTCAGCGAGAGAAGGCCAAAATGAACACTTCATGCAGAACTCCTGTATTTTGATGAAAACTCACTGAAATCAAGCTGTAACTTCAAGTTTATGCATCTTTCTATGCTTTCAGGTTGAAACTTGACTGAAAACTCACTTTGAACAAAAGTTATGGCTGTTCTGTGTCGCAGGTCACAAATAGCGTTTTCTCAGCGAGACAAGGCCAAAATGAACACTTCATGCAGAACTCCTGTATTTTGATGAAAACTCACTGAAATCAAGCTGTAACTTCAAGTTTATGCATCTTTCTTTGCTTTCAGGTTGAAACTTGACTGAAAACTCACTTTGAACAAAAGTTATGGCATTTTTGTATCACAGGTCACAAATAGTGTTTTCTCAGCGAGAGAAGGCCAAAATGAACACTTCATGCAGAACTCCTGTATTTTGATGAAAACTCACTGAAATCAAGCTGTAACTTCAAGTTTATGCATCTTTCTATGCTTTCAGGTTGAAACTTGACTGAAAACTCACTTTGAACAAAAGTTATGGCTGTTCTGTGTCGCAGGTCACAAATAGCGTTTTCTCAGCGAGACAAGGCCAAAATGAACACTTCATGCAGAACTCCTGTATTTTGATGAAAACTCACTGAAATCAAGCTGTAACTTCAAGTTTATGCATCTTTCTTTGCTTTCAGGTTGAAACTTGACTGAAAACTCACTTTGAACAAAAGTTATGGCATTTTTGTATCACAGGTCACAAATAGTGTTTTCTCAGCGAGAGAAGGCCAAAATGAACACTTCATGCAGAACTCCTGTATTTTGATGAAAACTCACTGAAATCAAGCTGTAACTTCAAGATTATGCATCTTTCTATGCTTTCAGGTTGAAACTTGACTGAAAACTCACTTTGAACAAAAGTTATGGCATTTTTGTTTCACAGGTCACAAATAGTGTTTTCTCAGCGAGAGAAGGCCAAAATGAACACTTCATGCAGAACTCCTGTATTTTGATGAAAACTCACTGAAATCAAGCTGTAACTTCAAGTTTGTGCATCTTTCTATGCTTCAGGTTGAAACTTGACAGAAAACTCACTTTGAACAAAAGTTATGGCTGTTCTGTGTCGCAGGTCACAAATAGCGTTTTCTCAGCGAGACAAGGCCAAAATGAACACTTCATGCAGAACTCCTGTATTTTGATGAAAACTCACTGAAATCAAGCTGTAACTTCAAGTTTATGCATCTTTCTATGCTTTCAGGTTGAAACTTGACTGAAAACTCACTTTGAACAAAATTTATGGCATTTTTGTATCACAGGTCACAAATAGTGTTTTCTCAGCGAGAGAAGGCCAAAATGAACACTTCATGCAGAACTCCTGTATTTTGATGAAAACTCACTGAAATCAAGCTGTAACTTCAAGTTTATGCATCTTTCTATGCTTTCAGGTTGAAACTTGACTGAAAACTCACTTTGAACAAAAGTTATGGCTGTTCTGTGTCGCAGGTCACAAATAGCGTTTTCTCAGCGAGACAAGGCCAAAATGAACACTTCATGCAGAACTCCTGTATTTTGATGAAAACTCACTGAAATCAAGCTGTAACTTCAAGTTTATGCATCTTTCTTTGCTTTCAGGTTGAAACTTGACTGAAAACTCACTTTGAACAAAAGTTATGGCATTTTTGTATCACAGGTCACAAATAGTGTTTTCTCAGCGAGAGAAGGCCAAAATGAACACTTCATGCAGAACTCCTGTATTTTGATGAAAACTCACTGAAATCAAGCTGTAACTTCAAGTTTATGCATCTTTCTATGCTTTCAGGTTGAAACTTGAATGAAAACTCACTTTGAAAAAAAGTTATGGCATTTTTGTATCACAGGTCACAAATAGTGTTTTCTCAGCGAGAGAAGGCCAAAATGAACACTTCATGCAGAACTCCTGTATTTTGATGAAAACTCACTGAAATCAAGCTGTAACTTCAAGTTTATGCATCTTTCTATGCTTTCAGGTTGAAACTTGACTGAAAACTCACTTTGAACAAAAGTTATGGCATTTTTGTATCACAGGTCACAAATAGTGTTTTCTCAGCGAGAGAAGGCCAAAATGAACACTTCATGCAGAACTCCTGTATTTTGATGAAAACTCACTGAAATCAAGCTGTAACTTCAAGTTTATGCATCTTTCTATGCTTTCAGGTTGAAACTTGACTGAAAACTCACTTTGAACAAAAGTTATGGCATTTTTGTATCACAGGTCACAAATAGTGTTTTCTCAGCGAGAGAAGGCCAAAATGAACACTTCATGCAGAACTCCTGTATTTTGATGAAAACTCACTGAAATCAAGCTGTAACTTCAAGATTATGCATCTTTCTATGCTTTCAGGTTGAAACTTGACTGAAAACTCACTTTGAACAAAAGTTATGGCATTTTTGTATCACAGGTCACAAATAGTGTTTTCTCAGCGAGAGAAGGCCAAAATGAACACTTCATGCAGAACTCCTGTATTTTGATGAAAACTCACTGAAATCAAGCTGTAACTTCAAGTTTATGCATCTTTCTATGCTTTCAGGTTGAAACTTGACTGAAAACTCACTTTGAACAAAAGTTATGGCATTTTTGTATCACAGGTCACAAATAGTGTTTTCTCAGCGAGAGAAGGCCAAAATGAACACTTCATGCAGAACTCCTGTATTTTGATGAAAACTCACTGAAATCAAGCTGTAACTTCAAGATTATGCATCTTTCTATGCTTTCAGGTTGAAACTTGACTGAAAACTCACTTTGAACAAAAGTTATGGCATTTTTGTTTCACAGGTCACAAATAGTGTTTTCTCAGCGAGAGAAGGCCAAAATGAACACTTCATGCAGAACTCCTGTATTTTGATGAAAACTCACTGAAATCAAGCTGTAACTTCAAGTTTGTGCATCTTTCTATGCTTTCAGGTTGAAACTTGACAGAAAACTCACTTTGAACAAAAGTTATGGCTGTTCTGTGTCGCAGGTCACAAATAGCGTTTTCTCAGCGAGACAAGGCCAAAATGAACACTTCATGCAGAACTCCTGTATTTTGATGAAAACTCACTGAAATCAAGCTGTAACTTCAAGTTTATGCATCTTTCTATGCTTTCAGGTTGAAACTTGACTGAAAACTCACTTTGAACAAAAGTTATGGCATTTTTGTATCACAGGTCACAAATAGAGTTTTCTCAGCGAGAGAAGGCCAAAATGAACACTTCATGCAGAACTCCTGTATTTTGATGAAAACTCACTGAAATCAAGCTGTAACTTCAAGTTTATGCATCTTTCTATGCTTTCAGGTTGAAACTTGACTGAAAACTCACTTTGAACAAAAGTTATGGCATTTTTGTATCACAGGTCACAAATCGTGTTTTCTCAGCGAGAGAAGGCCAAAATGAACACTTCATGCAGAACTCCTGTATTTTGATGAAAACTCACTGAAATCAAGCTGTAACTTCAAGTTTATGCATCTTTCTATGCTTTCAGGTTGAAACTTGACTGAAAACTCACTTTGAACAAAAGTTATGGCTGTTCTGTGTCGCAGGTCACAAATAGCGTTTTCTCAGCGAGACAAGGCCAAAATGAACACTTCATGCAGAACTCCTGTATTTTGATGAAAACTCACTGAAATCAAGCTGTAACTTCAAGTTTATGCATCTTTCTATGCTTTCAGGTTGAAACTTGACTGAAAACTCACTTTGAACAAAAGTTATGGCTGTTCTGTGTCGCAGGTCACAAATAGCGTTTTCTCAGCGAGACAAGGCCAAAATGAACACTTCATGCAGAACTCCTGTATTTTGATGAAAACTCACTGAAATCAAGCTGTAACTTCAAGTTTATGCATCTTTCTATGCTTTCAGGTTGAAACTTGAATGAAAACTCACTTTGAACAAAAGTTATGGCATTTTTGTATCACAGGTCACAAATAGTGTTTTCTCAGCGAGAGAAGGCCAAAATGAACACTTCATGCAGAACTCCTGTATTTTGATGAAAACTCACTGAAATCAAGCTGTAACTTCAAGTTTATGCATCTTTCTATGCTTTCAGGTTGAAACTTGACTGAAAACTCACTTTGAACAAAAGTTATGGCATTTTTGTATCACAGGTCACAAATAGTGTTTTCTCAGCGAGAGAAGGCCAAAATGAACACTTCATGCAGAACTCCTGTATTTTGATGAAAACTCACTGAAATCAAGCTGTAACTTCAAGTTTATGCATCTTTCTATGCTTTCAGGTTGAAACTTGACTGAAAACTCACTTTGAACAAAAGTTATGGCATTTTGTATCACAGGTCACAAATAGTGTTTTCTCAGCGAGAGAAGGCCAAAATGAACACTTCATGCAGAACTCCTGTATTTTGATGAAAACTCACTGAAATCAAGCTGTAACTTCAAGTTTATGCATCTTTCTATGCTTTCAGGTTGAAACTTGACTGAAAACTCACTTTGAACAAAAGTTATGGCATTTTTGTATCACAGGTCACAAATAGTGTTTTCTCAGCGAGAGAAGGCCAAAATGAACACTTCATGCAGAACTCCTGTATTTTGATGAAAACTCACTGAAATCAAGCTGTAACTTCAAGTTTATGCATCTTTCTATGCTTTCAGGTTGAAACTTGACTGAAAACTCACTTTGAACAAAAGTTATGGCATTTTTGTATCACAGGTCACAAATAGTGTTTTCTCAGCGAGAGAAGGCCAAAATGAACACTTCATGCAGAACTCCTGTATTTTGATGAAAACTCACTGAAATCAAGTTGTAACTTCAAGTTTATGCATCTTTCTATGCTTTCAGGTTGAAACTTGACTGAAAACTCACTTTGAACAAAAGTTATGGCATTTTTGTATCACAGGTCACAAATAGTGTTTTCTCAGCGAGAGAAGGCCAAAATGAACACTTCATTCAGAACTCCTGTATTTTGATGAAAACTCACTGAAATCAAGCTTTAACTTCAAGTTTATGCATCTTTCTATGCTTTCAGGTTGAAACTTGACTGAAAACTCACTTTGAACAAAAGTTATGGCTTTTCTGTGTCGCAGGTCACAAATAGCGTTTTCTCAGCGAGACAAGGCCAAAATGAACACTTCATGCAGAACTCCTGTATTTTGATGAAAACTCACTGAAATCAAGCTGTAACTTCAAGTTTATGCATCTTTCTATGCTTTCAGGTTGAAACTTGACTGAAAACTCACTTTGAACAAAAGTTATGGCATTTTTGTATCACAGGTCACAAATAGTGTTTTCTCAGCGAGAGAAGGCCAAAATGAACACTTCATGCAGAACTCCTGTATTTTGATGAAAACTCACTGAAATCAAGCTGTAACTTCAAGTTTATGCATCTTTCTATGCTTTCAGGTTGAAACTTGACTGAAAACTCACTTTGAACAAAAGTTATGGCATTTTTGTATAACCGGTCACAAATAGTGTTTTCTCAGCGAGAGAAGGCCAAAATGAACACTTCATGCAGAACTCCTGTATTTTGATGAAAACTCACTGAAATCAAGCTGTAACTTCAAGTTTATGCATCTTTCTTTGCTTTCAGGTTGAAACTTGACTGAAAACTCACTTTGAACAAAAGTTATGGCATTTTTGTATCACAGGTCACAAATAGTGTTTTCTCAGCGAGAGAAGGCCAAAATGAACACTTCATGCAGAACTCCTGTATTTTGATGAAAACTCACTGAAATCAAGCTGTAACTTCAAGATTATGCATCTTTCTATGCTTTCAGGTTGAAACTTGACTGAAAACTCACTTTGAACAAAAGTTATGGCATTTTTGTATCACAGGTCACAAATAGTGTTTTCTCAGCGAGAGAAGGCCAAAATGAACACTTCATGCAGAACTCCTGTATTTTGATGAAAACTCACTGAAATCAAGCTGTAACTTCAAGTTTGTGCATCTTTCTATGCTTTCAGGTTGAAACTTGACTGAAAACTCACTTTGAACAAAAGTTATGGCATTTTTGTATCACAGGTCACAAATAGTGTTTTCTCAGCGAGAGAAGGCCAAAATGAACACTTCATGCAGAACTCCTGTATTTTGATGAAAACTCACTGAAATCAAGCTGTAACTTCAAGATTATGCATCTTTCTATGCTTTCAGGTTGAAACTTGACTGAAAACTCACTTTGAACAAAAGTTATGGCATTTTTGTATCACAGGTCACAAATAGTGTTTTCTCAGCGAGAGAAGGCCAAAATGAACACTTCATGCAGAACTCCTGTATTTTGATGAAAACTCACTGAAATCAAGCTGTAACTTCAAGTTTATGCATCTTTCTATGCTTTCAGGTTGAAACTTGACAGAAAACTCACTTTGAACAAAAGTTATGGCTGTTCTGTGTCGCAGGTCACAAATAGCGTTTTCTCAGCGAGAGAAGGCCAAAATGAACACTTCATGCAGAACTCCTGTATTTTGATGAAAACTCACTGAAATCAAGCTGTAACTTCAAGTTTATGCATCTTTCTATGCTTTCAGGTTGAAACTTGACTGAAAACTCACTTTGAACAAAAGTTATGGCTGTTCTGTGTCGCAGGTCACAAATAGCATTTTCTCAGCGAGAGACGGCCAAAATGAACACTTCATGCAGAACTCCTGTATTTTGATGAAAACTCACTGAAATCAAGCTGTAACTTCAAGTTTATGCATCTTTCTATGCTTTCAGGTTGAAACTTGACTGAAAACTCACTTTGAACAAAAGTTATGGCATTTTTGTATCACAGGTCACAAATAGTGTTTTCTCAGCGAGAGAAGGCCAAAATGAACACTTCATGCAGAACTCCTGTATTTTGATGAAAACTCACTGAAATCAAGCTGTAACTTCAAGTTTATGCATCTTTCTATGCTTTCAGGTTGAAACTTGACTGAAAACTCACTTTGAACAAAGTTATGGCATTTTTGTATAACCGGTCACAAATAGTGTTTTCTCAGCGAGAGAAGGCCAAAATGAACACTTCATGCAGAACTCCTGTATTTTGATGAAAACTCACTGAAATCAAGCTGTAACTTCAAGTTTATGCATCTTTCTTTGCTTTCAGGTTGAAACTTGACTGAAAACTCACTTTGAACAAAAGTTATGGCATTTTTGTATCACAGGTCACAAATAGTGTTTTCTCAGCGAGAGAAGGCCAAAATGAACACTTCATGCAGAACTCCTGTATTTTGATGAAAACTCACTGAAATCAAGCTGTAACTTCAAGATTATGCATCTTTCTATGCTTTCAGGTTGAAACTTGACTGAAAACTCACTTTGAACAAAAGTTATGGCATTTTTGTATCACAGGTCACAAATAGTGTTTTCTCAGCGAGAGAAGGCCAAAATGAACACTTCATGCAGAACTCCTGTATTTTGATGAAAACTCACTGAAATCAAGCTGTAACTTCAAGTTTGTGCATCTTTCTATGCTTTCAGGTTGAAACTTGACTGAAAACTCACTTTGAACAAAAGTTATGGCATTTTTGTATCACAGGTCACAAATAGTGTTTTCTCAGCGAGAGAAGGCCAAAATGAACACTTCATGCAGAACTCCTGTATTTTGATGAAAACTCACTGAAATCAAGCTGTAACTTCAAGATTATGCATCTTTCTATGCTTTCAGGTTGAAACTTGACTGAAAACTCACTTTGAACAAAAGTTATGGCATTTTTGTATCACAGGTCACAAATAGTGTTTTCTCAGCGAGAGAAGGCCAAAATGAACACCTCATGCAGAACTCCTGTATTTTGATGAAAACTCACTGAAATCAAGCTGTAACTTCAAGTTTATGCATCTTTCGATGCTTTCAGGTTGAAACTTGAATGAAAACTCACTTTGAACAAAAGTTATGGCATTTTTGTATCACAGGTCACAAATAGTGTTTCTCAGCGAGAGAAGGCCAAAATGAACACTTCATGCAGAACTCCTGTATTTTGATGAAAACTCACTGAAATCAAGCTGTAACTTCAAGTTTATGCATCTTTCTATGCTTTCAGGTTGAAACTTGACTGAAAACTCACTTTGAACAAAAGTTATGGCATTTTTGTATCACAGGTCACAAATAGTGTTTTCTCAGCGAGAGAAGGCCAAAATGAACACTTCATGCAGAACTCCTGTATTTTGATGAAAACTCACTGAAATCAAGCTGTAACTTCAAGTTTATGCATCTTTCTATGCTTTCAGGTTGAAACTTGACTGAAAACTCACTTTGAACAAAAGTTATGGCATTTTTGTATCACAGGTCACAAATAGTGTTTTCTCAGCGAGAGAAGGCCAAAATGAACACTTCATGCAGAACTCCTGTATTTTGATGAAAACTCACTGAAATCAAGCTGTAACTTCAAGTTTATGCATCTTTCTATGTTTTCAGGTTGAAACTTGACTGAAAACTCACTTTGAACAAAAGTTATGGCATTTTTGTATCACAGGTCACAAATAGTGTTTTCTCAGCGAGAGAAGGCCAAAATGAACACTTCATGCAGAACTCCTGTATTTTGATGAAAACTCACTGAAATCAAGCTGTAACTTCAAGTTTATGCATCTTTCTATGCTTTCAGGTTGAAACTTGACTGAAAACTCACTTTGAACAAAAGTTATGGCATTTTTGTATCACAGGTCACAAATAGTGTTTTCTCAGCGAGACAAGGCCAAAATGAACACTTCATGCAGAACTCCTATATTTTGATGAAAACTCACTGAAATCAACTGTAACTTCAAGTTTATGCATCTTTCTATGCTTTCAGGTTGAAACTTGACTGAAAACTCACTTTGAACAAAAGTTATGGCTGTTCTGTGTCGCAGGTCACAAATAGCGTTTTCTCAGCGAGAGAAGGCCAAAATGAACACTTCATGCAGAACTCCTGTATTTTGATGAAAACTCACTGAAATCAAGCTGTAACTTCAAGTTTATGCATCTTTCGATGCTTTCAGGTTGAAACTTGACTGAAAACTCACTTTGAACAAAAGTTATGGCATTTTTGTATCACAGGTCACAAATAGTGTTTTCTCAGCGAGAGAAGGCCAAAATGAACACTTCATGCAGAACTCCTGTATTTTGATGAAAACTCACTGAAATCAAGCTGTAACTTCAAGTTTATGCATCTTTCTATGCTTTCAGGTTGAAACTTGACTGAAAACTCACTTTGAACAAAAGTTATGGCATTTTTGTATCACAGGTCACAAATAGTGTTTTCTCAGCGAGAGAAGGCCAAAATGAACACTTCATGCAGAACTCCTGTATTTTGATGAAAACTCACTGAAATCAAGCTGTAACTTCAAGTTTATGCATCTTTCTATGCTTTCAGGTTGAAACTTGACAGAAAACTCACTTTGAACAAAAGTTATGGCTGTTCTGTGTCGCAGGTCACAAATAGCGTTTTCTCAGCGAGAGAAGGCCAAAATGAACACTTCATGCAGAACTCCTGTATTTTGATGAAAACTCACTGAAATCAAGCTGTAACTTCAAGTTTATGCATCTTTCTATGCTTTCAGGTTGAAACTTGACTGAAAACTCACTTTGAACAAAAGTTATGGCATTTTTGTATCACAGGTCACAAATAGTGTTTTCTCAGCGAGAGAAGGCCAAAATGAACACTTCATGCAGAACTCCTGTATTTTGATGAAAACTCACTGAAATCAAGCTGTAACTTCAAGTTTATGCATCTTTCTATGCTTTCAGGTTGAAACTTGACTGAAAACTCACTTTGAACAAAAGTTATGGCATTTTTGTATCACAGGTCACAAATAGTGTTTTCTCAGCGAGAGAAGGCCAAAATGAACACTTCATGCAGAACTCCTGTATTTTGATGAAAACTCACTGAAATCAAGCTGTAACTTCAAGTTTATGCATCTTTCTATGCTTTCAGGTTGAAACTTGACTGAAAACTCACTTTGAACAAAAGTTATGGCATTTTTGTATCACAGGTCACAAATAGTGTTTTCTCAGCGAGAGAAGGCCAAAATGAACACTTCATGCAGAACTCCTGTATTTTGATGAAAACTCACTGAAATCCAGCTGTAACTTCAAGTTTATGCATCTTTCTATGCTTTCAGGTTGAAACTTGACTGAAAACTCACTTTGAACAAAAGTTATGGCATTTTTGTATCACAGGTCACAAATAGTGTTTTCTCAGCGAGAGAAGGCCAAAATGAACACTTCATGCAAACTCCTGTATTTTGATGAAAACTCACTGAAATCAAGCTGTAACTTCAAGTTTATGCATCTTTCTATGCTTTCAGGTTGAAACTTGACTGAAAACTCACTTTGAACAAAAGTTATGGCATTTTTGTATCACAGGTCACAAATAGTGTTTTCTCAGCGAGAGAAGGCCAAAATGAACACTTCATGCAGAACTCCTGTATTTTGATGAAAACTCACTGAAATCAAGCTGTAACTTCAAGTTTATGCATCTTTCTATGCTTTCAGGTGAAACTTGACTGAAAACTCACTTTGAACAAAAGTTATGGCATTTTTGTATCACAGGTCACAAATAGTGTTTTCTCAGCGAGAGAAGGCCAAAATGAACACTTCATGCAGAACTCCTGTATTTTGATGAAAACTCACTGAAATCAAGCTGTAACTTCAAGATTATGCATCTTTCTATGCTTTCAGGTTGAAACTTGACTGAAAACTCACTTTGAACAAAAGTTATGGCATTTTTGTATCACAGGTCACAAATAGTGTTTTCTCAGCGAGAGAAGGCCAAAATGAACACTTCATGCAGAACTCCTGTATTTTGATGAAAACTCACTGAAATCAAGCTGTAACTTCAAGTTTATGCATCTTTCTATGCTTTCAGGTTGAAACTTGACAGAAAACTCACTTTGAACAAAAGTTATGGCTGTTCTGTGTCGCAGGTCACAAATAGCGTTTTCTCAGCGAGAGAAGGCCAAATGAACACTTCATGCAGAACTCCTGTATTTTGATGAAAACTCACTGAAAAAAAACTGTAACTTCAAGTTTATGCATCTTTCTATGCTTTCAGGTTGAAACTTGACTGAAAACTCACTTTGAACAAAAGTTATGCCATTTTTGTATCACAGGTCACAAATAGTGTTTTCTCAGCGAGAGAAGGCCAAAATGAACACTTCATGCAGAACTCCTGTATTTTGATGAAAACTCACTGAAATCAAGCTGTAACTTCAAGTTTATGCATCTTTCTATGCTTTCAGGTTGAAACTTGACTGAAAACTCACTTTGAACAAAAGTTATGGCTGTTCTGTGTCGCAGGTCACAAATAGCGTTTTCTCAGCGAGACAAGGCGAAAATGAACACTTCATGCAGAACTCCTGTATTTTGATGAAAACTCACTGAAATCAAGCTGTAACTTCAAGTTTATGCATCTTTCTATGCTTTCAGGTTGAAACTTGACTGAAAACTCACTTTGAACAAAAGTTATGGCATTTTTGTATCACAGGTCACAAATAGTGTTTTCTCAGCGAGAGAAGGCCAAAATGAACACTTCATGCAGAACTCCTGTATTTTGATGAAACTCACTGAAATCAAGCTGTAACTTCAAGTTTATGCATCTTTCAATGCTTTCAGGTTGAAACTTGAATGAAAACTCACTTTGAACAAAAGTTATGGCATTTTTGTATCACAGGTCACAAATAGTGTTTTCTCAGCGAGAGAAGGCCAAAATGAAAACTTCATGCAGAACTCCTGTATTTTGATGAAAACTCACTGAAATCAAGCTGTAACTTCAAGTTTATGCATCTTTCTATGCTTTCAGGTTGAAACTTGACAGAAAACTCACTTTGAACAAAAGTTATGGCTGTTCTGTGTCGCAGGTCACAAATAGCGTTTTCTCAGCGAGAGAAGGCCAAAATGAACACTTCATGCAGAACTCCTGTATTTTGATGAAAACTCACTGAAATCAAGCTGTAACTTCAAGTTTATGCATCTTTCTATGCTTTCAGGTTGAAACTTGACAGAAAACTCACTTTGAACAAAAGTTATGGCTGTTCTGTGTCGCAGGTCACAAATAGTGTTTTCTCAGCGAGAGAAGGCCAAAATGAACACTTCATGCAGAACTCCTGTATTTTGATGAAAACTCACTAAAATCAAGCTGTAACTTCAAGTTTATGCATCTTTCTATGCTTTCAGGTTGAAACTTGACAGAAAACTCACTTTGAACAAAAGTTATGGCTCTTCTGTGTCGCAGGTCACAAATAGCGTTTTCTCAGCGAGACAAGGCCAAAATGAACACTTCATGCAGAACTCCTGTATTTTGATGAAAACTCACTGAAATCAAGCTGTAACTTCAAGTTTATGCATCTTTCTATGCTTTCA
>NW_028234228.1:0-65302 GCF_037954235.1 Aulostomus chinensis
TTGGCCTTCTCTCGCTGAGAAAACACGATTTGTGACCTGTGATACAAAAATGCCATAACTTTTGTTCAAAGTGAGTTTTCAGTCAAGTTTCAACCTGAAAGCATAGAAAGATGCATAAACTTGAAGTTACAGCTTGATTTCAGTGACTTTTCATCAAAATACAGGAGTTCTGCATGAAGTGTTCATTTTGGCCTTCTCTCGCTGAGAAAACACTATTTGTGACCTGTGATACAAAAATGCCATAACTTTTGTTCAAAGTGAGTTTTCAATCAAGTTTCAACCTGAAAGCATAGAAAGATGCATAAACTTGAAGTTACAGCTTGATTTCAGTGAGTTTTCATCAAAATACAGGAGTTCTGCATGAAGTGTTCATTTTGGCCTTCTCTCGCTGAGAAAACACTATTTGTGACCTGTGATACAAAAATGCCATAACTTTTGTTCAAAGTGAGTTTTCAGTCAAGTTTCAACCTGAAAGCATAGAAAGATGCATAAACTCTAAGTTACAGCTTGATTTCAGTGAGTTTTCATGAAAATACAGGAGTTCTTCATGAAGTGTTCATTTTGGCCTTCTCTCGCTGAGAAAACACTATTTGTGACCTGTGATACAAAAATGCCATAACTTTTCTTCAAAGTGAGTTTTCAGTCAAGTTTCAACCTGAAAGCATAGAAAGATGCATAAACTTGAAGTTACAGCTTGATTTCAGTGAGTTTTCATCAAAATACAGGAGGTCTGCATGAAGTATTCATTTTGGCCTGCTCTCGCTGAGAAAACACTATTTGTGACCTGTGATACAAAAATGCCTTAACTTTTGTTCAAAGTGAGTTTTCAGTCAAGTTTCAACCTGAAAGCATAGAAAGATACATAAACTTGAAGTTACAGCTTGATTTCAGTGAGTTTTCATCAAAAATACAGAAGTTCTGCATGAAGTGTTCATTTTGGCCTTCTCTCGCTTAGAAAACACTATTTGTGACCTGTAATACAAAAATGCCATAACTTTTGTTCAAAGTGAGTTTTCAGTCAAGTTTCAACCTGAAAGCATAGAAAGATGCATAAACTTGAAGTTACAGCTTGATTTCAGTGAGTTTTCATCAAAATACAGGAGTTTTGCATGAAGTGTTCATTTTGGCCTTCTCTCGCTGAGAAAACACTATTTGTGACCTGTGATACAAAAATGCCATAACTTTTGTTCAAAGTGAGTTTTCAGTCAAGTTTCAACCTGAAAGCATAGAAAGATGCATAAACTCTAAGTTACAGCTTGATTTCAGTGAGTTTTCATCAAAATACAGGAGTTCTGCATGAAGTGTTCATTTTGGCCTTCTCTCGCTGAGAAAACGCTATTTGTGACCTGCAACACAGAACAGCCATAACTTTTGTTCAAAGTTAGTTTTCAGTCAAGTTTCAACCAGAAAGCATAGAAAGATGCATAAACTTGAAGTTACAGCTTGATTTCAGTGAGTTTTCATGAAAATACAGGAGTTCTGCATGAAGTGTTCATTTTGGCCTTCTCTCGCTGAGAAAACACTATTTGTGACCTGTGATACAAAAATGCCATAACTTTTGTTCAAAGTGAGTTTTCAGTCAAGTTTCAACCTGAAAGCATAGAAAGATGCATAAACTTGAAGTTACAGCTTGATTTCAGTGAGTTTTCATCAAAATACAGGAGTTATGCATGAAGTGTTCATTTTGGCCTTCTCTCGCTGAGAAAACACTATTTGTGACCTGTGATACAAAAATGCCATAACTTTTGTTCAAAGTGAGTTTTCAGTCAAGTTTCAACCTGAAAGCATAGAAAGATGCATAAACTTGAAGTTACAGCTTTATTTCAGTGAGTTTTCATCAAAATACAGGAGTTCTGCATGAAGTGTTCATTTTGGCCTTGTCTCGCTGAGAAAACGTTATTTGTGACCTGCGACACAGAACAGCCATAACTTTTGTTCAAAGTGAGTTTTCAGTCAAGTTTCAACCTGAAAGCATAGAAAGATGCATAAACTTGAAGTTACAGCTTGATTTCAGTGAGTTTTCATCAAAATACAGGAGTTCTGCATGAAGTGTTCATTTTGGCCTTCTCTCGCTGAGAAAACACTATTTGTGACCTGTGATACAAAAATGCCATAACTTTTGTTCAAAGTGAGTTTTCAGTCAAGTTTCAACCTGAAAGCATAGAAAGATGCATAAACTTGAAGTTACAGCTTGATTTCAGTGAGTTTTCATCAAAATACAGGAGTTCTGCATGAAGTGTTCATTTTGGCCTTCTCTCGCTGAGAAAACACTATTTGTGACTTGTGATACAAAAATGCCATAACTTTTGTTCAAAGTGAGTTTTCAGTCAAGTTTCAACCTGAAAGCATAGAAATATGCATAAACTTGAAGTTACAGCTTGATTTCTTTGAGTTTTCATCAAAAATACAGAAGTTCTGCATGAAGTGTTCATTTTGGCCTTCTCTTGCTGAGAAAACACTATTTGTGACCTGTGATACAAAAATGCCATAACTTTTGTTCAAAGTGAGTTTTCAGTCAAGTTTCAACCTGAAAGCATAGAAAGATGAATAAACTTGAAGTTACAGCTTGATTTCAGTGAGTTTTCATCAAAATACAGGAGTTCTGCATGAAGTGTTCATTTTGGCCTTCTCTCGCTGAGAAAACGCTATTTGTGACCTGTGATACAAAAATGCCATAACTTTTGTTCAAAGTGAGTTTTCAGTCAAGTTTCAACCTGAAAGCATAGAAAGATGCATAAACTTGAAGTTACAGCTTGATTTCAGTGAGTTTTCATGAAAATACAGGAGTTCTGCATGAAGTGTTCATTTTGGCCTTCTCTCGCTGAGAAAACACTATTTGTGACCTGTGATACAAAAATGCCATAACTTTTGTTCAAAGTGAGTTTTCAGTCAAGTTTCAACCTGAAAGCATAGAAAGATGCATAAACTTGAAGTTACAGCTTGATTTCAGTGAGTTTTCATCAAAATACAGGAGTTCTGCATGAAGTGTTCATTTTGGCCTTGTCTCGCTGAGAAAACACTATTTGTGACTTGTGATACAAAAATGCCATAACTTTTGTTCAAAGTGAGTTTTCAGTCAAGTTTCAACCTGAAAGCATAGAAATATGCATAAACTTGAAGTTACAGCTTGATTTCTGTGAGTTTTCATCAAAAATACAGAAGTTCTGCATGAAGTGTTCATTTTGGCCTTCTCTCGCTGAGAAAACACTATTTGTGACCTGTGATACAAAAATGCCATAACTTTTGTTGTAAGTGAGTTTTCAGTCAAGTTTCAACCTGAAAGCATAGAAAGATGAATAAACTTGAAGTTACAGCTTGATTTCAGTGAGTTTTCATCAAAATACAGGAGTTCTGCATGAAGTGTTCATTTTGGCCTTCTCTCGCTGAGAAAACGCTATTTGTGACCTGTGATACAAAAATGCCATAACTTTTGTTCAAAGTGAGTTTTCAGTCAAGTTTCAACCTGAAAGCATAGAAAGATGCATAAACTTGAAGTTACAGCTTGATTTCAGTGAGTTTTCATGAAAATACAGGAGTTCTGCATGAAGTGTTCATTTTGGCCTTCTCTCGCTGAGAAAACACTATTTGTGACCTGTGATACAAAAATGCCATAACTTTTGTTCAAAGTGAGTTTTCAGTCAAGTTTCAACCTGAAAGCATAGAAAGATGCATAAACTCTAAGTTACAGCTTGATTTCAGTGAGTTTTCATCAAAAATACAGAAGTTCTGCATGAAGTGTTCATTTTGGCCTTCTCTCGCTGAGAAAACACTATTTGTGACCTGTGATACAAAAATGCCATAACTTTTGTTCAAAGTGAGTTTTCAGTCAAGTTTCAACCTGAAAGCATAGAAAGATGCATAAACTTGAAGTTACAGCTTGATTTCAGTGAGTTTTCATCAAAATACAGGAGTTCTGCATGAAGTGTTCATTTTGGCCTTCTCTCGCTGAGAAAACACTATTTGTGACCTGTGATACAAAAATGCCATAACTTTTGTTCAAAGTGAGTTTTCAGTCAAGTTTCAACCTGAAAGCATAGAAAGATGCATAAACTTGAAGTTACAGCTTGATTTCAGTGAGTTTTCATGAAAATACAGGAGTTCTGCATGAAGTGTTCATTTTGGCCTTCTCTCGCTGAGAAAACACTATTTGTGACCTGTGATACAAAAATGCCATAACTTTTGTTCAAAGTGAGTTTTCAGTCAAGTTTCAACCTGAAAGCATAGAAAGATGCATAAACTTGAAGTTACAGCTTGATTTCAGTGAGTTTTCATGAAAATACAGGAGTTCTGCATGAAGTGTTCATTTTGGCCTTCTCTCGCTGAGAAAACACTATTTGTGACCTGTGATACAAAAATGCCATAACTTTTGTTCAAAGTGAGTTTTCAGTCAAGTTTCAACCTGAAAGCATAGAAAGATGCATAAACTTGAAGTTACAGCTTGATTTCAGTGAGTTTTCATCAAAATACAGGAGTTCTGCATGAAGTGTTCATTTTGGCCTTCTCTCGCTGAGAAAACACTATTTGTGACTTGTGATACAAAAATGCCATAACTTTTGTTCAAAGTGAGTTTTCAGTCAAGTTTCAACCTGAAAGCATAGAAATATGCATAAACTTGAAGTTACAGCTTGATTTCTTTGAGTTTTCATCAAAAATACAGAAGTTCTGCATGAAGTGTTCATTTTGGCCTTCTCTTGCTGAGAAAACACTATTTGTGACCTGTGATACAAAAATGCCATAACTTTTGTTCAAAGTGAGTTTTCAGTCAAGTTTCAACCTGAAAGCATAGAAAGATGAATAAACTTGAAGTTACAGCTTGATTTCAGTGAGTTTTCATCAAAATACAGGAGTTCTGCATGAAGTGTTCATTTTGGCCTTCTCTCGCTGAGAAAACGCTATTTGTGACCTGTGATACAAAAATGCCATAACTTTTGTTCAAAGTGAGTTTTCAGTCAAGTTTCAACCTGAAAGCATAGAAAGATGCATAAACTTGAAGTTACAGCTTGATTTCAGTGAGTTTTCATCAAAATACAGGAGTTCTGCATGAAGTGTTCATTTTGGCCTTCTCTCGCTGAGAAAACACTATTTGTGACCTGTGATACAAAAATGCCATAACTTTTGTTCAAAGTGAGTTTTCAGTCAAGTTTCAACCTGAAAGCATAGAAAGATGCATAAACTCTAAGTTACAGCTTGATTTCTGTGAGTTTTCATCAAAAATACAGAAGTTCTGCATGAAGTGTTCATTTTGGCCTTCTCTCGCTGAGAAAACACTATTTGTGACCTGTGATACAAAAATGCCATAACTTTTGTTCAAAGTGAGTTTTCAGTCAAGTTTCAACCTGAAAGTATAGAAAGATGAATAAACTTGAAGTTACAGCTTGATTTCAGTGAGTTTTCATCAAAATACAGGAGTTCTGCATGAAGTGTTCATTTTGGCCTTCTCTCGCTGAGAAAACACTATTTGTGACCTGTGATACAAAAATGCCATAACTTTTGTTCAAAGTGAGTTTTCAGTCAAGTTTCAACCTGAAAGCATAGAAAGAGGCATAAACTTGAAGTTACAGCTTGATTTCAGTGAGTTTTCATGAAAATACAGGAGTTCTGCATGAAGTGTTCATTTTGGCCTTCTCTCGCTGAGAAAACACTATTTGTGACCTGTGATACAAAAATGCCATAACTTTTGTTCAAAGTGAGTTTTCAGTCAGGTTTCAACCTGAAAGCATAGAAAGATGCATAAACTTGAAGTTACAGCTTGATTTCAGTGAGTTTTCATCAAAATACAGGAGTTCTGCATGAAGTGTTCATTTTGGCCTTCTCTCGCTGAGAAAACACTATTTGTGACCTGTGATACAAAAATGCCATAACTTTTGTTCAAAGTGAGTTTTCAGTCAAGTTTCAACCTGAAAGCATAGAAAGATGAATAAACTTGAAGTTACAGCTTGATTTCAGTGAGTTTTCATCAAAATACAGGAGTTCTGCATGAAGTGTTCATTTTGGCCTTCTCTCGCTGAGAAAACACTATTTGTGACTTGTGATACAAAAATGCCATAACTTTTGTTCAAAGTGAGTTTTCAGTCAAGTTTCAACCTGAAAGCATAGAAAGATGCATAAACTCTAAGTTACAGCTTGATTTCAGTGAGTTTTCATGAAAATACAGGAGTTCTGCATGAAGTGTTCATTTTGGCCTTCTCTCGCTGAGAAAACACTATTTGTGACCTGTGATACAAAAATGCCATAACTTTTCTTCAAAGTGAGTTTTCAGTCAAGTTTCAACCTGAAAGCATAGAAAGATGCATAAACTTGAAGTTACAGCTTGATTTCAGTGAGTTTTCATCAAAATACAGGAGGTCTGCATGAAGTGTTCATTTTGGCCTTCTCTCGCTGAGAAAACACTATTTGTGACCTGTGATACAAAAATGCCTTAACTTTTGTTCAAAGTGAGTTTTCAGTCAAGTTTCAACCTGAAAGCATAGAAAGATACATAAACTTGAAGTTACAGCTTGATTTCAGTGAGTTTTCATCAAAAATACAGAAGTTCTGCATGAAGTGTTCATTTTGGCCTTCTCTCGCTTAGAAAACACTATTTGTGACCTGTAATACAAAAATGCCATAACTTTTGTTCAAAGTGAGTTTTCAGTCAAGTTTCAACCTGAAAGCATAGAAAGATGCATAAACTTGAAGTTACAGCTTGATTTCAGTGAGTTTTCATCAAAATACAGGAGTTTTGCATGAAGTGTTCATTTTGGCCTTCTCTCGCTGAGAAAACACTATTTGTGACCTGTGATACAAAAATGCCATAACTTTTGTTCAAAGTGAGTTTTCAGTCAAGTTTCAACCTGAAAGCATAGAAAGATGCATAAACTCTAAGTTACAGCTTGATTTCAGTGAGTTTTCATCAAAATACAGGAGTTCTGCATGAAGTGTTCATTTTGGCCTTCTCTCGCTGAGAAAACGCTATTTGTGACCTGCAACACAGAACAGCCATAACTTTTGTTCAAAGTTAGTTTTCAGTCAAGTTTCAACCAGAAAGCATAGAAAGATGCATAAACTTGAAGTTACAGCTTGATTTCAGTGAGTTTTCATGAA
Organism: Aulostomus chinensis; assembly: GCF_037954235.1. Lineage (NCBI taxonomy): Eukaryota > Metazoa > Chordata > Actinopteri > Syngnathiformes > Aulostomidae > Aulostomus > Aulostomus chinensis. The sequence continues at coordinate 7,084 of NW_028234228.1, forward strand.
AATACAGGAGTTCTGCATGAAGTGTTCATTTTGGCCTTCTCTCGCTGAGAAAACACTATTTGTGACCTGTGATACAAAAATGCCATAACTTTTGTTCAAAGTGAGTTTTCAGTCAAGTTTCAACCTGAAAGCATAGAAAGATGCATAAACTTGAAGTTACAGCTTGATTTCAGTGAGTTTTCATCAAAATACAGGAGTTATGCATGAAGTGTTCATTTTGGCCTTCTCTCGCTGAGAAAACACTATTTGTGACCTGTGATACAAAAATGCCATAACTTTTGTTCAAAGTGAGTTGTCAGTCAAGTTTCAACCTGAAAGCATAGAAAGATGCATAAACTTGAAGTTACAGCTTTATTTCAGTGAGTTTTCATCAAAATACAGGAGTTCTGCATGAAGTGTTCATTTTGGCCTTGTCTCGCTGAGAAAACGTTATTTGTGACCTGCGACACAGAACAGCCATAACTTTTGTTCAAAGTGAGTTTTCAGTCAAGTTTCAACCTGAAAGCATAGAAAGATGCATAAACTTGAAGTTACAGCTTGATTTCAGTGAGTTTTCATCAAAATACAGGAGTTCTGCATGAAGTGTTCATTTTGGCCTTCTCTCGCTGAGAAAACACTATTTGTGACCTGTGATACAAAAATGCCATAACTTTTGTTCAAAGTGAGTTTTCAGTCAAGTTTCAACCTGAAAGCATAGAAAGATGCATAAACTTGAAGTTACAGCTTGATTTCAGTGAGTTTTCATCAAAATACAGGAGTTCTGCATGAAGTGTTCATTTTGGCCTTCTCTCGCTGAGAAAACACTATTTGTGACTTGTGATACAAAAATGCCATAACTTTTGTTCAAAGTGAGTTTTCAGTCAAGTTTCAACCTGAAAGCATAGAAATATGCATAAACTTGAAGTTACAGCTTGATTTCTTTGAGTTTTCATCAAAAATACAGAAGTTCTGCATGAAGTGTTCATTTTGGCCTTCTCTTGCTGAGAAAACACTATTTGTGACCTGTGATACAAAAATGCCATAACTTTTGTTCAAAGTGAGTTTTCAGTCAAGTTTCAACCTGAAAGCATAGAAAGATGAATAAACTTGAAGTTACAGCTTGATTTCAGTGAGTTTTCATCAAAATACAGGAGTTCTGCATGAAGTGTTCATTTTGGCCTTCTCTCGCTGAGAAAACGCTATTTGTGACCTGTGATACAAAAATGCCATAACTTTTGTTCAAAGTGAGTTTTCAGTCAAGTTTCAACCTGAAAGCATAGAAAGATGCATAAACTTGAAGTTACAGCTTGATTTCAGTGAGTTTTCATCAAAATACAGGAGTTCTGCATGAAGTGTTCATTTTGGCCTTCTCTCGCTGAGAAAACACTATTTGTGACCTGTGATACAAAAATGCCATAACTTTTGTTCAAAGTGAGTTTTCAGTCAAGTTTCAACCTGAAAGCATAGAAAGATGCATAAACTCTAAGTTACAGCTTGATTTCTGTGAGTTTTCATCAAAAATACAGAAGTTCTGCATGAAGTGTTCATTTTGGCCTTCTCTCGCTGAGAAAACACTATTTGTGACCTGTGATACAAAAATGCCATAACTTTTGTTCAAAGTGAGTTTTCAGTCAAGTTTCAACCTGAAAGTATAGAAAGATGAATAAACTTGAAGTTACAGCTTGATTTCAGTGAGTTTTCATCAAAATACAGGAGTTCTGCATGAAGTGTTCATTTTGGCCTTCTCTCGCTGAGAAAACACTATTTGTGACCTGTGATACAAAAATGCCATAACTTTTGTTCAAAGTGAGTTTTCAGTCAAGTTTCAACCTGAAAGCATAGAAAGAGGCATAAACTTGAAGTTACAGCTTGATTTCAGTGAGTTTTCATGAAAATACAGGAGTTCTGCATGAAGTGTTCATTTTGGCCTTGTCTCGCTGAGAAAACACTATTTGTGACCTGTGATACAAAAATGCCATAACTTTTGTTCAAAGTGAGTTTTCAGTCAAGTTTCAACCTGAAAGCATAGAAAGATGCATAAACTTGAAGTTACAGCTTGATTTCAGTGACTTTTCATCAAAATACAGGAGTTCTGCATGAAGTGTTCATTTTGGCCTTCTCTCGCTGAGAAAACACTATTTGTGACCTGTGATACAAAAATGCCATAACTTTTGTTCAAAGTGAGTTTTCAGTCAAGTTTCAACCTGAAAGCATAGAAAGATGCATAAACTTGAAGTTAAAGCTTGATTTCAGTGAGTTTTCATCAAAATACAGGAGGTCTGCATGAAGTGTTCATTTTGGCCTTCTCTCGCTGAGAAAACACTATTTGTGACCTGTGATACAAAAATGCCTTAACTTTTGTTCAAAGTGAGTTTTCAGTCAAGTTTCAACCTGAAAGCATAGAAAGATACATAAACTTGAAGTTACAGCTTGATTTCAGTGAGTTTTCATCAAAAATACAGAAGTTCTGCATGAAGTGTTCATTTTGGCCTTCTCTCGCTGAGAAAACACTATTTGTGACCTGTAATACAAAAATGCCATAACTTTTGTTCAAAGTGAGTTTTCAGTCAAGTTTCAACCTGAAAGCATAGAAAGATGCATAAACTTGAAGTTACAGCTTGATTTCAGTGAGTTTTCATCAAAATACAGGAGTTTTGCATGAAGTGTTCATTTTGGCCTTCTCTCGCTGAGAAAACACTATTTGTGACCTGTGATACAAAAATGCCATAACTTTTGTTCAAAGTGAGTTTTCAGTCAAGTTTCAACCTGAAAGCATAGAAAGATGCATAAACTCTAAGTTACAGCTTGATTTCAGTGAGTTTTCATCAAAATACAGGAGTTCTGCATGAAGTGTTCATTTTGGCCTTCTCTCGCTGAGAAAACGCTATTTGTGACCTGCAACACAGAACAGCCATAACTTTTGTTCAAAGTTAGTTTTCAGTCAAGTTTCAACCAGAAAGCATAGAAAGATGCATAAACTTGAAGTTACAGCTTGATTTCAGTGAGTTTTCATGAAAATACAGGAGTTCTGCATGAAGTGTTCATTTTGGCCTTCTCTCGCTGAGAAAACACTATTTGTGACCTGTGATACAAAAATGCCATAACTTTTGTTCAAAGTGAGTTTTCAGTCAAGTTTCAACCTGAAAGCATAGAAAGATGCATAAACTTGCAGTTACAGCTTGATTTCAGTGAGTTTTCATCAAAATACAGGAGTTATGCATGAAGTGTTCATTTTGGCCTTCTCTCGCTGAGAAAACACTATTTGTGACCTGTGATACAAAAATGCCATAACTTTTGTTCAAAGTGAGTTTTCAGTCAAGTTTCAACCTGAAAGCATAGAAAGATGCATAAACTTGAAGTTACAGCTTTATTTCAGTGAGTTTTCATCAAAATACAGGAGTTCTGCATGAAGTGTTCATTTTGGCCTTGTCTCGCTGAGAAAACGTTATTTGTGACCTGCGACACAGAACAGCCATAACTTTTGTTCAAAGTGAGTTTTCAGTCAAGTTTCAACCTGAAAGCATAGAAAGATGCATAAACTTGAAGTTACAGCTTGATTTCAGTGAGTTTTCATGAAAATACAGGAGTTCTGCATGAAGTGTTCATTTTGACCTTCTCTCGCTGAGAAAACACTATTTGTGACCTGTGATACAAAAATGCCATAACTTTTGTTCAAAGTGAGTTTTCAGTCAAGTTTCAACCTGAAAGCATAGAAAGATGCATAAACTTGAAGTTACAGCTTGATTTCAGTGAGTTTTCATCAAAATACAGGAGTTCTGCATGAAGTGTTCATTTTGGCCTTCTCTCGCTGAGAAAACACTATTTGTGACCTGTGATACAAAAATGCCATAACTTTTGTTCAAAGTGAGTTTTCAGTCAAGTTTCAACCTGAAAGCATAGAAAGATGCATAAACTTGAAGTTACAGCTTTATTTCAGTGAGTTTTCATCAAAATACAGGAGTTCTGCATGAAGTGTTCATTTTGGCCTTGTCTCGCTGAGAAAACGTTATTTGTGACCTGCGACACAGAACAGCCATAACTTTTGTTCAAAGTGAGTTTTCAGTCAAGTTTCAACCTGAAAGCATAGAAAGATGCATAAACTTGAAGTTACAGCTTGATTTCAGTGAGTTTTCATGAAAATACAGGACTTCTGCATGAAGTGTTCATTTTGGCCTTCTCTCGCTGAGAAAACACTATTTGTGACCTGTGATACAAAAATGCCATAACTTTTTTTCAAAGTGAGTTTTCAGTCAAGTTTCAACCTGAAAGCATAGAAAGATGCATCAACTTGAAGTTACAGCTTGATTTCAGTGAGTTTTCATCAAAATACAGGAGTTCTGCATGAAGTGTTCATTTTGGCCTTCTCTCGCTGAGAAAACACTATTTGTGACCTGTGATACAAAAATGCCATAACTTTTGTTCAAAGTGAGTTTTCAGTCAAGTTTCAACCTGAAAGCATAGAAAGATGCATAAACTTGAAGTTACAGCTTGATTTCAGTGAGTTTTCATCAAAATACAGGAGTTCTGCATGAAGTGTTCATTTTGGCCTTCTCTCGCTGAGAAAACGCTATTTGTGACCTGTGATACAAAAATGCCATATAACTTTTGTTCAAAGTGAGTTTTCAGTCAAGTTTCAACCTGAAAGCATAGAAAGATGCATAAACTTGAAGTTACAGCTTGATTTCAGTGACTTTTCGTCAAAATACAGGAGTTCTGCATGAAGTGTTCATTTTGGCCTTCTCTCGCTGAGAAAACGCTATTTGTGACCTGCGACACAGAACAGCCATAACTTTTGTTCAAAGTGAGTTTTTAGTCAAGTTTCAACCTGAAAGCATAGAAAGATGCATAAACTTGACGTTACAGCTTGATTTCAGTGAGTTTTCATCAAAATACAGGAGTTCTGCATGAAGTGTTCATTTTGGCCTTCTCTCGCTGATAAAACACTATTTGTGACCTGTGATACAAAAATGCCATAACTTTTGTTCAAAGTGAGTTTTCAGTCAAGTTTCAACCTGAAAGCATAGAAAGATGCATAAACTTGAAGTTACAGCTTGATTTCAGTGAGTTTTCATCAAAATACAGGAGTTCTGCATGAAGTGTTCATTTTTGCCTTCTCTCGCTGAGAAAACACTATTTGTGACCTGTGATACAAAAATGCCATAACTTTTGTTCAAAGTGAGTTTTCAGTCAAGTTTCAACCTGAAAGCATAGAAAGATGCATAAACTTGAAGTTACAGCTTGATTTCAGTGAGTTTTCATCAAAATACAGGAGTTCTGCATGAAGTGTTCATTTTGGCCTTCTCTCGCTGAGAAAACACTATTTGTGACCTGTGATACAAAAATGCCATAACTTTTGTTCAAAGTGAGTTTTCAGTCAAGTTTCAACCTGAACGCATAGAAAGATGCATAAACTTGAAGTTACAGCTTGATTTCAGTGAGTTTTCATCAAAATACAGGAGTTCTGCATGAAGTGATCATTTTGGCCTTCTCTCGCTGAGAAAACACTATTTGTGACTTGTGATACAAAAATGCCATAACTTTTGTTCAAAGTGAGTTTTCAGTCAAGTTTCAACCGGAAAGCATAGAAAGATGCATAAACTTGAAGTTACAGCTTGATTTCAGTGAGTTTTCATCAAAATACAGGAGTTCTGCATGAAGTGTTCATTTTGGCCTTCTCTCGCTGAGAAAACACTATTTGTGACCTGTGATACAAAAATGCCATAACTTTTGTTCAAAGTGAGTTTTCAGTCAAGTTTCAACCTGAAAGCATAGAAAGATGCATAAACTTGAAGTTACAGCTTGATTTCAGTGAGTTTTCATCAAAATACAGGAGTTCTGCATGAAGTGTTCATTTTGGCCTTGTCTGGCTGAGAAAACGCTATTTGTGACCTGCGACACAGAACAGCCATAACTTTTGTTCAAAGTGAGTTTTCAGTCAAGTTTCAACCTGAAAGCATAGAAAGATGCATAAACTTCAAGTTACAGCTTGATTTCAGTGAGTTTTCATCAAAATACAGGAGTTCTGCATGAAGTGTTCATTTTGGCCTTCTCTCGCTGAGAAAACACTATTTGTGACCTGTGATACAAAAATGCCATAACTTTTGTTCAAAGTGAGTTTTCAGTCAAGTTTCAACCTGAAAGCATAGAAAGATGCATAAACTTGAAGTTACAGCTTGATTTCAGTGAGTTTTCATCAAAATACAGGAGTTCTGCATGAAGTGTTCATTTTGGCCTTCTCTCGCTGAGAAAACACTATTTGTGACCTGTGATACAAAAATGCCATAACTTTTGTTCAAAGTGAGTTTTCAGTCAAGTTTCAACCTGAAAGCATAGAAAGATGCATAAACTTGAAGTTACAGCTTGATTTCAGTGAGTTTTCATGAAAATACAGGAGTTCTGCATGAAGTGTTCATTTTGGCCTTCTCTCGCTGAGAAAACACTATTTGTGACCTGTGATACAAAAATGCCATAACTTTTGTTCAAAGTGAGTTTTCAGTCAAGTTTCAACCTGAAAGCATAGAAAGATGCATAAACTTGAAGTTACAGCTTGATTTCAGTGAGTTTTCATCAAAATACAGGAGTTCTGCATGAAGTGTTCATTTTGGCCTTCTCTCGCTGAGAAAACACTATTTGTGACTTGTGATACAAAAATGCCATAACTTTTGTTCAAAGTGAGTTTTCAGTCAAGTTTCAACCTGAAAGCATAGAAATATGCATAAACTTGAAGTTACAGCTTGATTTCTGTGAGTTTTCATCAAAAATACAGAAGTTCTGCATGAAGTGTTCATTTTGGCCTTCTCTCGCTGAGAAAACACTATTTGTGACCTGTGATACAAAAATGCCATAACTTTTGTTCAAAGTGAGTTTTCAGTCAAGTTTCAACCTGAAAGCATAGAAAGATGAATAAACTTGAAGTTACAGCTTGATTTCAGTGAGTTTTCATCAAAATACAGGAGTTCTGCATGAAGTGTTCATTTTGGCCTTCTCTCGCTGAGAAAACGCTATTTGTGACCTGTGATACAAAAATGCCATAACTTTTGTTCAAAGTGAGTTTTCAGTCAAGTTTCAACCTGAAAGCATAGAAAGATGCATAAACTTGAAGTTACAGCTTGATTTCAGTGAGTTTTCATGAAAATACAGGAGTTCTGCATGAAGTGTTCATTTTGGCCTTCTCTCGCTGAGAAAACACTATTTGTGACCTGTGATACAAAAATGCCATAACTTTTGTTCAAAGTGAGTTTTCAGTCAAGTTTCAACCTGAAAGCATAGAAAGATGCATAAACTCTAAGTTACAGCTTGATTTCTGTGAGTTTTCATCAAAAATACAGAAGTTCTGCATGAAGTGTTCATTTTGGCCTTCTCTCGCTGAGAAAACACTATTTGTGACCTGTGATACAAAAATGCCATAACTTTTGTTCAAAGTGAGTTTTCAGTCAAGTTTCACCCTGAAAGCAAAGAAAGATGAATAAACTTGAAGTTACAGCTTGATTTCAGTGAGTTTTCATCAAAATACAGGAGTTCTGCATGAAGTGTTCATTTTGGCCTTCTCTCGCTGAGAAAACGCTATTTGTGACCTGTGATACAAAAATGCCATAACTTTTGTTCAAAGTGAGTTTTCAGTCAAGTTTCAACCTGAAAGCATAGAAAGATGCATAAACTTGAAGTTACAGCTTGATTTCAGTGAGTTTTCATCAAAATACAGGAGTTCTGCATGAAGTGTTCATTTTGGCCTTCTCTCGCTGAGAAAACACTATTTGTGACCTGTGATACAAAAATGCCATAACTTTTGTTCAAAGTGAGTTTTCAGTCAAGTTTCAACCTGAAAGCATAGAAAGATGCATAAACTTGAAGTTACAGCTTGATTTCAGTGACTTTTCATCAAAAATAGAGGAGTTCTGCATGAAGTGTTCATTTTGGCCTTCTCTCGCTGAGAAAACACTATTTGTGACCTGTGATACAAAAATGCCATAACTTTTGTTCAAAGTGAGTTTTCAGTCAAGTTTCAACCTGAAAGCATAGAAAGATGCATAAACTTGAAGTTACAGCTTGATTTCAGTGAGTTTTCATCAAAATACAGGAGTTCTGCATGAAGTGTTCATTTTGGCCTTCTCTCGCTGAGAAAACACTATTTGTGACCTGTGATACAAAAATGCCATAACTTTTGTTCAAAGTGAGTTTTCAGTCAAGTTTCAACCTGAAAGCATAGAAAGATGCATAAACTCTAAGTTACAGCTTGATTTCAGTGAGTTTTCATCAAAATACAGGAGTTCTGCATGAAGTGTTCATTTTGGCCTTCTCTCGCTGAGAAAACACTATTTGTGACCTGTGATACAAAAATGCCATAACTTTTCTTCAAAGTGAGTTTTCAGTCAAGTTTCAACCTGAAAGCTTAGAAAGATGCATAAACTTGAAGTTACAGCTTGATTTCAGTGAGTTTTCATCAAAATACAGGAGGTCTGCATGAAGTGTTCATTTTGGCCTTCTCTCGCTGAGAAAACACTATTTGTGACCTGTGATACAAAAATGCCTTAACTTTTGTTCAAAGTGAGTTTTCAGTCAAGTTTCAACCTGAAAGCATAGAAAGATGCATAAACTTGAAGTTACAGCTTGATTTCAGTGAGTTTTCATCAAAATACAGGAGTTTTGCATGAAGTGTTCATTTTGGTCTTCTCTCGCTGAGAAAACACTATTTGTGACCTGTGATACAAAAATGCCATAACTTTTGTTCAAAGTGAGTTTTCAGTCAAGTTTCAACCTGAAAGCAGAGAAAGATGCATAAACTCTAAGTTACAGCTTGATTTCAGTGAGTTTTCATCAAAATACAGGAGTTCTGCATGAAGTGTTCATTTTGGCCTTCTCTCGCTGAGAAAACGCTATTTGTGACCTGCAACACAGAACAGCCATAACTTTTGTTCAAAGTTAGTTTTCAGTCAAGTTTCAACCTGAAAGCATAGAAAGATGCATAAACTTGAAGTTACAGCTTGATTTCAGTGAGTTTTAATGAAAATACAGGAGTTCTGCATGAAGTGTTCATTTTGGCCTTCTCTCGCTGAGAAAACACTATTTGTGACCTGTAATACAAAAATGCCATAACTTTTGTTCAAAGTGAGTTTTCAGTCAAGTTTCAACCTGAAAGCATAGAAAGATGCATAAACTTGAAGTTACAGCTTGATTTCAGTGAGTTTTCATCAAAATACAGGAGTTCTGCATGAAGTGTTCATTTTGGCCTTCTCTCGCTGAGAAAACACTATTTGTGACCTGTGATACAAAAATGCCATAACTTTTGTTCAAAGTGAGTTTTCAGTCAAGTTTCAACCTGAAAGCATAGAAAGATGCATAAACTTGAAGTTACAGCTTTATTTCAGTGAGTTTTCATCAAAATACAGGAGTTCTGCATGAAGTGTTCATTTTGGCCTTGTCTCGCTGAGAAAACGTTATTTGTGACCTGCGACACAGAACAGCCATAACTTTTGTTCAAAGTGAGTTTTCAGTCAAGTTTCAACCTGAAAGCATAGAAAGATGCATAAACTTGAAGTTACAGCTTGATTTCAGTGAGTTTTCATCAAAATACAGGAGTTCTGCATGAAGTGTTCATTTTGGCCTTCTCTCGCTGAGAAAACACTATTTGTGACCTGTGATACAAAAATGCCATAACTTTTGTTCAAAGTGAGTTTTCAGTCAAGTTTCAACCTGAAAGCATAGAAAGATGCATAAACTTGAAGTTACAGCTTGATTTCAGTGAGTTTTCATCAAAATACAGGAGTTCTGCATGAAGTGTTCATTTTGGCCTTCTCTCGCTGAGAAAACACTATTTGTGACCTGTGATACAAAAATGCCATAACTTTTGTTCAAAGTGAGTTTTCAGTCAAGTTTCAACCTGAAAGCATAGAAAGATGCATAAACTTGAAGTTACAGCTTGATTTCAGTGAGTTTTCATCAAAATACAGGAGTTATGCATGAAGTGTTCATTTTGGCCTTCTCTCGCTGAGAAAACACTATTTGTGACCTGTGATACAAAAATGCCATAACTTTTGTTCAAAGTGAGTTTTCAGTCAAGTTTCAACCTGAAAGCATAGAAAGATGCATAAACTTGAAGTTACAGCTTTATTTCAGTGAGTTTTCATCAAAATACAGGAGTTCTGCATGAAGTGCTCATTTTGGCCTTGTCTCGCTGAGAAAACGTTATTTGTGACCTGCGACACAGAACAGCCATAACTTTTGTTCAAAGTGAGTTTTCAGTCAAGTTTCAACCTGAAAGCATAGAAAGATGCATAAACTTGAAGTTACAGCTTGATTTCAGTGACTTTTCATCAAAATACAGGAGTTCTGCATGAAGTGTTCATTTTGGCCTTCTCTCGCTGAGAAAACACTATTTGTGACCTGTGATACAAAAATGCCATAACTTTTGTTCAAAGTGAGTTTTCAGTCAAGTTTCAACCTGAAAGCATAGAAAGATGCATAAACTTGAAGTTACAGCTTGATTTCAGTGAGTTTTCATGAAAATACAGGAGTTCTGCATGAAGTGTTCATTTTGGCCTTCTCTTGCTGAGAAAACACTATTTGTGACCTGTGATACAAAAATGCCATAACTTTTGTTCAAAGTGAGTTTTCAGTCAAGTTTCACCCTGAAAGCATAGAAAGATGCATCAACTTGAAGTTACAGCTTGATTTCAGTGAGTTTTCATCAAAATACAGGAGTTCTGCATGAAGTGTTCATTTTGGCCTTCTCTCGCTGAGAAAACACTATTTGTGACCTGTGATACAAAAATGCCATAACTTTTGTTCAAAGTGAGTTTTCAGTCAAGTTTCAACCTGAAAGCATAGAAAGATGCATAAACTTGAAGTTACAGCTTGATTTCAGTGAGTTTTCATCAAAATACAGGAGTTCTGCATGAAGTGTTCATTTTGGCCTTCTCTCGCTGAGAAAACGCTATTTGTGACCTGCGACACAGAACAGCCATAACTTTTGTTCAAAGTGAGTTTTCAGTCAAGTTTCAACCTGAAAGCATAGAAAGATGCATAAACTTGAAGTTACAGCTTGATTTCAGTGAGTTTTCATCAAAATACAGGAGTTCTGCATGAAGTGTTCATTTTGGCCTTCTCTCGCTGAGAAAACACTATTTGTGACCTGTGATACAAAAATGCCATAACTTTTGTTCAAAGTGAGTTTTCAGTCAAGTTTCAACCTGAAAGCATAGAAAGATGAATAAACTTCAAGTTACAGCTTGATTTCAGTGAGTTTTCATCAAAATACAGGAGTTCTGCATGAAGTGTTCATTTTGGCCTTCTCTCGCTGAGAAAACGCTATTTGTGACCTGTGATACAAAAATGCCATAACTTTTGTTCAAAGTGGGTTTTCAGTCAAGTTTCAACCTGAAAGCATAGAAAGATGCATAAACTTGAAGTTACAGCTTGATTTCAGTGAGTTTTCATGAAAATACAGGAGTTCTGCATGAAGTGTTCATTTTGGCCTTCTCTCGCTGAGAAAACACTATTTGTGACCTGTGATACAAAAATGCCTTAACTTTTGTTCAAAGTGAGTTTTCAGTCAAGTTTCAACCTGAAAGCATAGAAAGATGCATAAACTCTAAGTTACAGCTTGATTTCAGTGAGTTTTCATCAAAATACAGGAGTTATGCATGAAGTGTTCATTTTGGCCTTCTCTCGCTGAGAAAACACTATTTGTGACCTGTGATACAAAAATGCCATAACTTTTCTTCAAAGTGAGTTTTCAGTCAAGTTTCACCCTGAAAGCATAGAAAGATGCATCAACTTGAAGTTACAGCTTGATTTCAGTGAGTTTTCATCAAAATACAGGAGTTCTGCATGAAGTGTTCATTTTGGCCTTCTCTCGCTGAGAAAACACTATTTGTGACCTGTGATACAAAAATGCCATAACTTTTGTTCAAAGTGAGTTTTCAGTCAAGTTTCAACCTGAAAGCATAGAAAGATGCATAAACTTGAAGTTACAGCTTGATTTCAGTGAGTTTTCATCAAAATACAGGAGTTCTGCATGAAGTGTTCATTTTGGCCTTCTCTCGCTGAGAAAACGCTATTTGTGACCTGCGACACAGAACAGCCATAACTTTTGTTCAAAGTGAGTTTTCAGTCAAGTTTCAACCTGAAAGCATAGAAAGATGCATAAACTTGAAGTTACAGCTTGATTTCAGTGAGTTTTCATCAAAATACAGGAGTTCTGCATGAAGTGTTCATTTTGGCCTTCTCTCGCTGAGAAAACACTATTTGTGACCTGTGATACAAAAATGCCATAACTTTTGTTCAAAGTGAGTTTTCAGTCAAGTTTCAACCTGAAAGCATAGAAAGATGAATAAACTTCAAGTTACAGCTTGATTTCAGTGAGTTTTCATCAAAATACAGGAGTTCTGCATGAAGTGTTCATTTTGGCCTTCTCTCGCTGAGAAAACGCTATTTGTGACCTGTGATACAAAAATGCCATAACTTTTGTTCAAAGTGGGTTTTCAGTCAAGTTTCAACCTGAAAGCATAGAAAGATGCATAAACTTGAAGTTACAGCTTGATTTCAGTGAGTTTTCATGAAAATACAGGAGTTCTGCATGAAGTGTTCATTTTGGCCTTCTCTCGCTGAGAAAACACTATTTGTGACCTGTGATACAAAAATGCCTTAACTTTTGTTCAAAGTGAGTTTTCAGTCAAGTTTCAACCTGAAAGCATAGAAAGATGCATAAACTCTAAGTTACAGCTTGATTTCAGTGAGTTTTCATCAAAATACAGGAGTTCTGCATGAAGTGTTCATTTTGGCCTTCTCTCGCTGAGAAAACGCTATTTGTGACCTGTGATACAAAAATGCCATAACTTTTGTTCAAAGTGGGTTTTCAGTCAAGTTTCAACCTGAAATCATAGAAAGATGCATAAACTTGAAGTTACAGCTTGATTTCAGTGAGTTTTCATGAAAATACAGGAGTTCTGCATGAAGTGTTCATTTTGGCCTTCTCTCGCTGAGAAAACACTATTTGTGACCTGTGATACAAAAATGCCTTAACTTTTGTTCAAAGTGAGTTTTCAGTCAAGTTTCAACCTGAAAGCATAGAAAGATGCATAAACTCTAAGTTACAGCTTGATTTCAGTGAGTTTTCATCAAAATACAGGAGTTATGCATGAAGTGTTCATTTTGGCCTTCTCTCGCTGAGAAAACACTATTTGTGACCTGTGATACAAAAATGCCATAACTTTTCTTCAAAGTGAGTTTTCAGTCAAGTTTCAACCTGAAAGCATAGAAAGATGCATAAACTTGAAGTTACAGCTTGATTTCAGTGAGTTTTCATCAAAATACAGGAGGTCTGCATGAAGTGTTCATTTTGGCCTTCTCTCGCTGAGAAAACACTATTTGTGACCTGTGATACAAAAATGCCTTAACTTTTGTTCAAAGTGAGTTTTCAGTCAAGTTTCAACCTGAAAGCATAGAAAGATACATAAACTTGAAGTTACAGCTTGATTTCAGTGAGTTTTCATCAAAAATACAGAAGTTCTGCATGAAGTGTTCATTTTGGCCTTCTCTCGCTGAGAAAACACTATTTGTGACCTGTAATACAAAAATGCCATAACTTTTGTTCAAAGTGAGTTTTCAGTCAAGTTTCAACCTGAAAGCATAGAAAGATACATAAACTTGCAGTTACAGCTTGATTTCAGTGAGTTTTCATCAAAAATACAGGAGTTCTGCATGAAGTGTTCATTTTGGCCTTCTCTCGCTGAGAAAACACTATTTGTGACCTGTGATACAAAAATGCCATAACTTTTGTTCAAAGTGAGTTTTCAGTCAAGTTTCAACCTGAAAGCATAGAAAGATGCATCAACTTGAAGTTACAGCTTGATTTCAGTGAGTTTTCATCAAAATACAGGAGTTCTGCATGAAGTGTTCATTTTGGCCTTCTCTCGCTGAGAAAACACTATTTGTGACCTGTGATACAAAAATGCCATAACTTTTGTTCAAAGTGAGTTTTCAGTCAAGTTTCAACCTGAAAGCATAGAAAGATGCATAAACTTGAAGTTACAGCTTGATTTCAGTGAGTTTTCATCAAAATACAGGAGTTCTGCATGAAGTGTTCATTTTGGCCTTCTCTCGCTGAGAAAACGCTATTTGTGACCTGCGACACAGAACAGCCATAACTTTTGTTCAAAGTGAGTTTTCAGTCAAGTTTCAACCTGAAAGCATAGAAAGATGCATAAACTTGAAGTTACAGCTTGATTTCAGTGAGTTTTCATGAAAATACAGGAGTTCTGCATGAAGTGTTCATTTTGGCCTTCTCTCGCTGAGAAAACACTATTTGTGACCTGTGATACAAAAATGCCATAACTTTTGTTCAAAGTGAGTTTTCAGTCAAGTTTCAACCTGAAAGCATAGAAAGATGAATAAACTTCAAGTTACAGCTTGATTTCAGTGAGTTTTCATCAAAATACAGGAGTTCTGCATGAAGTGTTCATTTTGGCCTTCTCTCGCTGAGAAAACGCTATTTGTGACCTGTGATACAAAAATGCCATAACTTTTGTTCAAAGTGAGTTTTCAGTCAAGTTTCAACCTGAAAGCATAGAAAGATGCATAAACTCTAAGTTACAGCTTGATTTCAGTGAGTTTTCATCAAAATACAGGAGTTCTGCATGAAGTGTTCATTTTGGCCTTCTCTCGCTGAGAAAACACTATTTGTGACCTGTGATACAAAAATGCCATAACTTTTCTTCAAAGTGAGTTTTCAGTCAAGTTTCAACCTGAAAGCATAGAAAGATGCATAAACTTGAAGTTACAGCTTGATTTCAGTGAGTTTTCATCAAAATACAGGAGGTCTGCATGAAGTGTTCATTTTGGCCTTCTCTCGCTGAGAAAACACTATTTGTGACCTGTGATACAAAAATGCCTTAACTTTTGTTCAAAGTGAGTTTTCAGTCAAGTTTCAACCTGAAAGCATAGAAAGATACATAAACTTGAAGTTACAGCTTGATTTCAGTGAGTTTTCATCAAAAATACAGAAGTTCTGCATGAAGTGTTCATTTTGGCCTTCTCTCGCTGAGAAAACACTATTTGTGACCTGTAATACAAAAATGCCATAACTTTTGTTCAAAGTGAGTTTTCAGTCAAGTTTCAACCTGAAAGCATAGAAAGATGCATAAACTTGAAGTTACAGCTTGATTTCAGTGAGTTTTCATTAAAATACAGGAGTTTTGCATGAAGTGTTCATTTTGGCCTTCTCTCGCTGAGAAAACACTATTTGTGACCTGTAATACAAAAATGCCATAACTTTTGTTCAAAGTGAGTTTTCAGTCAAGTTTCAACCTGAAAGCATAGAAAGATGCATAAACTCTAAGTTACAGCTTGATTTCAGTGAGTTTTCATCAAAATACAGGAGTTCTGCATGAAGTGTTCATTTTGGCCTTCTCTCGCTGAGAAAACGCTATTTGTGACCTGCGACACAGAACAGCCATAACTTTTGTTCAAAGTGAGTTTTCAGTCAAGTTTCAACCTGAAAGCATAGAAAGATGCATAAACTTGAAGTTACAGCTTGATTTCAGTGAGTTTTCATGAAAATACAGGAGTTCTGCATGAAGTGTTCATTTTGGCCTTCTCTCGCTGAGAAAACACTATTTGTGACCTGTGATACAAAAATGCCATAACTTTTGTTCAAAGTGAGTTTTCAGTCAAGTTTCAACCTGAAAGCATAGAAAGATGAATAAACTTCAAGTTACAGCTTGATTTCAGTGAGTTTTCATCAAAATACAGGAGTTCTGCATGAAGTGTTCATTTTGGCCTTCTCTCGCTGAGAAAACGCTATTTGTGACCTGTGATACAAAAATGCCATAACTTTTGTTCAAAGTGAGTTTTCAGTCAAGTTTCAACCTGAAAGCATAGAAAGATGCATAAACTCTAAGTTACAGCTTGATTTCAGTGAGTTTTCATCAAAATACAGGAGTTCTGCATGAAGTGTTCATTTTGGCCTTCTCTCGCTGAGAAAACACTATTTGTGACCTGTGATACAAAAATGCCATAACTTTTCTTCAAAGTGAGTTTTCAGTCAAGTTTCAACCTGAAAGCATAGAAAGATGCATAAACTTGAAGTTACAGCTTGATTTCAGTGAGTTTTCATCAAAATACAGGAGGTCTGCATGAAGTGTTCATTTTGGCCTTCTCTCGCTGAGAAAACACTATTTGTGACCTGTGATACAAAAATGCCTTAACTTTTGTTCAAAGTGAGTTTTCAGTCAAGTTTCAACCTGAAAGCATAGAAAGATACATAAACTTGAAGTTACAGCTTGATTTCAGTGAGTTTTCATCAAAAATACAGAAGTTCTGCATGAAGTGTTCATTTTGGCCTTCTCTCGCTGAGAAAACACTATTTGTGACCTGTAATACAAAAATGCCATAACTTTTGTTCAAAGTGAGTTTTCAGTCAAGTTTCAACCTGAAAGCATAGAAAGATGCATAAACTTGAAGTTACAGCTTGATTTCAGTGAGTTTTCATTAAAATACAGGAGTTTTGCATGAAGTGTTCATTTTGGCCTTCTCTCGCTGAGAAAACACTATTTGTGACCTGTAATACAAAAATGCCATAACTTTTGTTCAAAGTGAGTTTTCAGTCAAGTTTCAACCTGAAAGCATAGAAAGATGCATAAACTCTAAGTTACAGCTTGATTTCAGTGAGTTTTCATCAAAATACAGGAGTTCTGCATTAAGTGTTCATTTTGGCCTTCTCTCGCTGAGAAAACGCTATTTGTGACCTGCAACACAGAACAGCCATAACTTTTGTTCAAAGTTAGTTTTCAGTCAAGTTTAAACCAGAAAGCATAGAAAGATGCATAAACTTGAAGTTACAGCTTGATTTCAGTGAGTTTTCATGAAAATACAGGAGTTCTGCATGAAGTGTTCATTTTGGCCTTCTCTCGCTGAGAAAACACTATTTGTGACCTGTGATACAAAAATGCCATAACTTTTGTTCAAAGTGAGTTTTCAGTCAAGTTTCAACCTGAAAGCATAGAAAGATGCATAAACTTGAAGTTACAGCTTGATTTCAGTGAGTTTTCATCAAAATACAGGAGTTCTGCATGAAGTGTTCATTTTGGCCTTCTCTCGCTGAGAAAACACTATTTGTGACCTGTGATACAAAAATGCCATAACTTTTGTTCAAAGTGAGTTTTCAGTCAAGTTTCAACCTGAAAGCATAGAAAGATGCATAAACTTGAAGTTACAGCTTGATTTCAGTGAGTTTTCATCAAAATACAGGAGTTCTGCATGAAGTGTTCATTTTGGCCTTCTCTCGCTGAGAAAACACTATTTGTGACCTGTGATACAAAAATGCCATAACTTTTGTTCAAAGTGAGTTTTCAGTCAAGTTTCAACCTGAAAGCATAGAAAGATGCATAAACTTGAAGTTACAGCTTGATTTCAGTGAGTTTTCATCAAAATACAGGAGTTCTGCATGAAGTGTTCATTTTGGCCTTCTCTCGCTGAGAAAACACTATTTGTGACCTGTGATACAAAAATGCCATAACTTTTGTTCAAAGTGAGTTTTCAGTCAAGTTTCAACCTGAAAGCATAGAAAGATGCATAAACTTGAAGTTACAGCTTGATTTCAGTGAGTTTTCATCAAAATACAGGAGTTCTGCATGAAGTGTTCATTTTGGCCTTCTCTCGCTGAGAAAACGCTATTTGTGACCTGCGACACAGAACAGCCATAACTTTTGTTCAAAGTGAGTTTTCAGTCAAGTTTCAACCTGAAAGCATAGAAAGATGCATAAACTTGAAGTTACAGCTTGATTTCAGTGAGTTTTCATGAAAATATAGGAGTTCTGCATGAAGTGTTCATTTTGGCCTTCTCTCGCTGAGAAAACACTATTTGTGACCTGTGATACAAAAATGCCATAACTTTTGTTCAAAGTGAGTTTTCAGTCAAGTTTCAACCTGAAAGCATAGAAAGATGAATAAACTTCAAGTTACAGCTTGATTTCAGTGAGTTTTCATCAAAATACAGGAGTTCTGCATGAAGTGTTCATTTTGGCCTTCTCTCGCTGAGAAAACGCTATTTGTGACCTGTGATACAAAAATGCCATAACTTTTGTTCAAAGTGAGTTTTCAGTCAAGTTTCAACCTGAAAGCATAGAAAGATGCATAAACTCTAAGTTACAGCTTGATTTCAGTGAGTTTTCATCAAAATACAGGAGTTCTGCATGAAGTGTTCATTTTGGCCTTCTCTCGCTGAGAAAACACTATTTGTGACCTGTGATACAAAATTGCCATAACTTTTGTTCAAAGTGAGTTTTCAGTCAAGTTTCAACCTGAAAGCATAGAAAGATGCATAAACTTGAAGTTACAGCTTGATTTCAGTGAGTTTTCATCAAAATACAGGAGGTCTGCATGAAGTGTTCATTTTGGCCTTCTCTCGCTGAGAAAACACTATTTGTGACCTGTGATACAAAAATGCCTTAACTTTTGTTCAAAGTGAGTTTTCAGTCAAGTTTCAACCTGAAAGCATAGAAAGATACATAAACTTGAAGTTACAGCTTGATTTCAGTGAGTTTTCATCAAAAATACAGAAGTTCTGCATGAAGTGTTCATTTTGGCCTTCTCTCGCTGAGAAAACACTATTTGTGACCTGTAATACAAAAATGCCATAACTTTTGTTCAAAGTGAGTTTTCAGTCAAGTTTCAACCTGAAAGCATAGAAAGATGCATAAACTTGAAGTTACAGCTTGATTTCAGTGAGTTTTCATTAAAATACAGGAGTTTTGCATGAAGTGTTCATTTTGGCCTTCTCTCGCTGAGAAAACACTATTTGTGACCTGTAATACAAAAATGCCATAACTTTTGTTCAAAGTGAGTTTTCAGTCAAGTTTCAACCTGAAAGCATAGAAAGATGCATAAACTCTAAGTTACAGCTTGATTTCAGTGAGTTTTCATCAAAATACAGGAGTTCTGCATGAAGTGTTCATTTTGGCCTTCTCTCGCTGAGAAAACGCTATTTGTGACCTGCCACACAGAACAGCCATAACTTTTGTTCAAAGTTAGTTTTCAGTCAAGTTTCAACCAGAAAGCATAGAAAGATGCATAAACTTGAAGTTACAGCTTGATTTCAGTGAGTTTTCATGAAAATACAGGAGTTCTGCATGAAGTGTTCATTTTGGCCTTCTCTCGCTGAGAAAACACTATTTGTGACCTGTGATACAAAAATGCCATAACTTTTGTTCAAAGTGAGTTTTCAGTCAAGTTTCAACCTGAAAGCATAGAAAGATGCATAAACTTGAAGTTACAGCTTGATTTCAGTGAGTTTTCATCAAAATACAGGAGTTCTGCATGAAGTGTTCATTTTGGCCTTCTCTCGCTGAGAAAACACTATTTGTGACCTGTGATACAAAAATGCCATAACTTTTGTTCAAAGTGAGTTTTCAGTCAAGTTTCAACCTGAAAGCATAGAAAGATGCATAAACTTGAAGTTACAGCTTGATTTCAGTGAGTTTTCATCAAAATACAGGAGTTCTGCATGAAGTGTTCATTTTGGCCTTCTCTCGCTGAGAAAACACTATTTGTGACCTGTGATACAAAAATGCCATAACTTTTGTTCAAAGTGAGTTTTCAGTCAAGTTTCAACCTGAAAGCATAGAAAGATGCATAAACTTGAAGTTACAGCTTGATTTCAGTGAGTTTTCATCAAAATACAGGAGTTCTGCATGAAGTGTTCATTTTGGCCTTCTCTCGCTGAGAAAACGCTATTTGTGACCTGCGACACAGAACAGCCATAACTTTTGTTCAAAGTGAGTTTTCAGTCAAGTTTCAACCTGAAAGCATAGAAAGATGCATAAACTTGAAGTTACAGCTTGATTTCAGTGAGTTTTCATGAAAATATAGGAGTTCTGCATGAAGTGTTCATTTTGGCGTTCTCTCGCTGAGAAAACACTATTTGTGACCTGTGATACAAAAATGCCATAACTTTTGTTCAAAGTGAGTTTTCAGTCAAGTTTCAACCTGAAAGCATAGAAAGATGAATAAACTTCAAGTTACAGCTTGATTTCAGTGAGTTTTCATCAAAATACAGGAGTTCTGCATGAAGTGTTCATTTTGGCCTTCTCTCGCTAAGAAAACACTATTTGTGACCTTCGACACAGAACAGCCATAACTTTTGTTCAAAGTGAGTTTTCAGTCAAGTTTCAACCAGAAAGCATAGAAAGATGCATACACTTGAAGTTACAGCTTGATTTCAGTAAGTTTTCATGAAAATACAGGAGTTCTGCATGAAGTGTTCATTTTGGCCTTCTCTCGCTGAGAAAACAGTATTTGTGACCTGTGATACAAAAATGCCATAACTTTTGTTCAAAGTGAGTTTTCAGTCAAGTTTCAACCTGAAAGCATAGAAAGATGCATAAACTTGAAGTTACAGCTTGATTTCAGTGAGTTTTCATCAAAATACAGGAGTTCTGCATGAAGTGTTCATTTTGGCCTTCTCTCGCTGAGAAAACACTATTTGTGACCTGTGATACAAAAATGCCATAACTTTTGTTCAAAGTGAGTTTTCAGTCAAGTTTCAACCTGAAAGCATAGAAAGATGCATAAACTTGAAGATACAGCTTGATTTCAGTGAGTTTTCATCAAAATACAGGAGTTCTGCATGAAGTGTTCATTTTGGCCTTCTCTCGCTGAGAAAACACTATTTGTGACCTGTGATACAAAAATGCCATAACTTTTGTTCAAAGTGAGTTTTCAGTCAAGTTTCAACCTGAAAGCATAGAAAGATGCATAAACTTGAAGTTACAGCTTGATTTCAGTGAGTTTTCATCAAAATACAGGATTTCTGCATGAAGTGTTCATTTTGGCCTTCTCTCGCTGAGAAAACACTATTTGTGACCTGTGATACAAAAATGCCATAACTTTTGTTCAAAGTGAGTTTTCAGTCAAGTTTCAACCTGAAAGCATAGAAAGATGCATAAACTTGAAGTTACAGCTTGATTTCAGTGAGTTTTTATCAAAATACAGGAGTTCTGCATGAAGTGTTCATTTTGGCCTTCTCTCGCTGAGAAAACACTATTTGTGACCTGTGATACAAAAATGCCATAACTTTTGTTCAAAGTGAGTTTTCAGTCAAGTTTCAACCTGAAAGCATAGAAAGATGCATAAACTTGAAGTTACAGCTTGATTTCAGTGAGTTTTCATCAAAATACAGGAGTTCTGCATGAAGTGTTCATTTTGGCCTCCTCTCGCTGAGAAAACACTATTTGTGACCTGTGATACAAAAATGCCATAACTTTTGTTCAAAGTGAGTTTTCAGTCAAGTTTCAACCTGAAAGCATAGAAAGATGCATAAACTTGAAGTTACAGCTTGATTTCAGTGAGTTTTCATCAAAATACAGGAGTTCTGCATGAAGTGTACATTTTGGCCTTCTCTCGCTGAGAAAACACTATTTGTGACCTGTGATACAAAAATGCCATAACTTTTGTTCAAAGTGAGTTTTCAGTCAAGTTTCAACCTGAAAGCATAGAAAGATGCATAAACTTGAAGTTACAGCTTGATTTCAGTGAGTTTTCATCAAAATACAGGAGTTCTGCATGAAGTGTTAATTTTGACCTTCTCTCGCTGAGAAAACGCTATTTATGACCTGCGACACAGAACAGCCATAACTTTTGTTCAAAGTGAGTTTTCAGTCAAGTTTCAACCTGAAAGCATAGAAAGATGCATAAACTTGAAGTTACAGCTTGATTTCAGTGAGTTTTCATCAAAATACAGGAGTTCTGCATGAAGTGTTCATTTTGGCCTTCTCTCGCTGAGAAAACACTATTTGTGACCTGTGATACAAAAATGCCATAACTTTTGTTCAAAGTGAGTTTTCAGTCAAGTTTCAACCTGAAAGCATAGAAAGTTGCATAAACTTGAAGTTACAGCTTGATTTCAGTGAGTTTTCATCAAAATACAGGAGTTCTGCATGAAGTGTTCATTTTGGCGTTCTCTCGCTGAGAAAACACTATTTGTGACTTGTGATACAAAAATGCCATAACTTTTGTTCAAAGTTAGTTTTCAGTCAAGTTTCAACCAGAAAGCATAGAAAGATGCATAAACTTGAAGTTACAGCTTGATTTCAGTGAGTTTTCATGAAAATACAGGAGTTCTGCATGAAGTGTTCATTTTGGCCTTCTCTCGCTGAGAAAACACTATTTGTGACCTGTAATACAAAAATGCCATAACTTTTGTTCAAAGTGAGTTTTCAGTCGAGTTTCAACCTGAAAGCATAGAAAGATGCATAAACTCTAAGTAACAGCTTGATTTCAGTGACTTTTCATCAAAATAAAGGAGTTCTGCATGAAGTGTTCATTTTGGCCTTCTCTCGCTGAGAAAACGCTATTTGTGACCTGCAACACAGAACAGCCATAACTTTTGTTCAAAGTTAGTTTTCAGTCAAGTTTCAACCAGAAAGCATAGAAAGATGCATAAACTTGAAGTTACAGCTTGATTTCAGTGAGTTTTCATGAAAATACAGGAGTTCTGCATGAAGTGTTCATTTTGGCCTTCTCTCGCTGAGAAAACAGTATTTGTGACCTGTGATACAAAAATGCCATAACTTTTGTTCAAATTGAGTTTTCAGTCAAGTTTCAACCTGAAAGCATAGAAAGATGCATAAAGTTGAAGTTACAGCTTGATTTCAGTGAGTTTTCATCAAAATACAGGAGTTCTGCATGAAGTGTTCATTTTGGCCTTCTCTCGCTGAGAAAACACTATTTGTGACCTGTGATACAAAAATGCCATAACTTTTGTTCAAAGTGAGTTTTCAGTCAAGTTTCAACCTGAAAGCATAGAAAGATGCATAAACTTGAAGTTACAGCTTGATTTCAGTGAGTTTTCATCAAAATACAGGAGTTCTGCATGAAGTGTTCATTTTGGCCTTGTCTCGCTGAGAAAACGCTATTTGTGACCTGCGACACAGAACAGCCATAACTTTTGTTCAAAGTGAGTTTTCAGTCAAGTTTCAACCTGAAAGCATAGAAAGATGCATAAACTTGAAGTTACAGCTTGATTTCAGTGAGTTTTCATCAAAATACAGGAGTTCTGCATGAAGTGTTAATTTTGGCCTTCTCTCGCTGAGAAAACACTATTTGTGACCTGTGATACAAAAATGCCATAACTTTTGTTCAAAGTGAGTTTTCAGTCAAGTTTCAACCTGAAAGCATAGAAAGATGCATAAACTTGAAGTTACAGCTTGATTTCAGTGAGTTTTCATCAAAATACAGGAGTTCTGCATGAAGTGTTCATTTTGGCCTTCTCTCGCTGAGAAAACACTATTTGTGACCTGTGATACAAAAATGCCATAACTTTTCTTCAAAGTGAGTTTTCAGTCAAGTTTCAACCTGAAAGCATAGAAAGATGCATAAACTGGAAGTTACAGGTGGATTTCAGTGAGTTTTCATTAAAATACAGGAGTTCTGCATGAAGTGTTCATTTTGGCCTTGTCTCGCTGAGAAAACACTATTTGTGACCTGTGACACAAAACAGCAATAACTTTTGTTCAAAGTGATTTCTCAGTCAAGTTTCAACCTGAAAGCATAGAAAGATGCATAAACTTGAAGTTACAGCTTGATTTCAGTGAGTTTTCATCAAAATACAGGAGTTCTGCATGAAGTGTTCATTTTGGCCTTGTCTCGCTGAGAAAACACTATTTGTGACCTGTGATACAAAAATGCCATAACTTTTGTTCAAAGTGAGTTTTCAGTCAAGTTTCAACCTGAAAGCATAGAAAGATGCATAAACTTGAAGTTACAGCTTGATTTCAGTGAGTTTTCATCAAAATACAGGAGTTCTGCATGAAGTGTTCATTTTGGCCTTCTCTCGCTGAGAAAACGCTATTTATGACCTGCGACACAGAACAGCCATAACTTTTGTTCAAAGTGAGTTTTCAGTCAAGTTTCAACCTGAAAGCATAGAAAGATGCATAAACTTGAAGTTACAGCTTGATTTCAGTGAGTTTTCATCAAAATACAAGAGTTTTGCATGAAGTGTTCATTTTGGCCTTCTCTCGCTGAGAAAACACTATTTGTGACCTGTGATACAAAAATGCCATAACTTTTGTTCAAAGTGAGTTTTCAGTCAAGTTTCAACCTGAAAGCATAGAAAGATGCATAAACTTGAAGTTACAGCTTGATTTCAGTGAGTTTTCATCAAAATACAGGAGTTCTGCATGAAGTTTTCATTTTGGCGTTCTCTCGCTGAGAAAACACTATTTGTGACCTGTGATACAAAAATGCCATAACTTTTGTTCAAAGTTAGTTTTCAGTCAAGTTTCAACCAGAAAGCATAGAAAGATGCATAAACTTGAAGTTACAGCTTGATTTCAGTGAGTTTTCATGAAAATACAGGAGTTCTGCATGAAGTGTTCATTTTAGCCTTCTCTCGCTGAGAAAACACTATTTGTGACCTGTAATACAAAAATGCCATAACTTTTGTTCAAAGTGAGTTTTCAGTCAAGTTTCAACCTGAAAGCATAGAAAGATGCATAAACTTGAAGTTACAGCTTGATTTCAGTGAGTTTTCATCAAAATACAGGAGTTTTGCATGAAGTGTTCATTTTGGCCTTCTCTCGCTGAGAAAACACTATTTGTGACCTGTGATACAAAAATGCCATAACTTTTCTTCAAAGTGAGTTTTCAGTCAAGTTTCAACCTGAAAGCATAGAAAGATGCATAAACTCTAAGTAACAGCTTGATTTCAGTGAGTTTTCATCAAAATAAAGGAGTTCTGCATGAAGTGTTCATTTTGGCCTTCTCTCGCTGAGAAAACGCTATTTGTGACCTGCAACACAGAACAGCCATAACTTTTGTTCAAAGTTAGTTTTCAGTCAAGTTTCAACCAGAAAGCATAGAAAGATGCATAAACTTGAAGTTACAGCTTGATTTCAGTGAGTTTTCATGAAAATACAGGAGTTCTGCATGAAGTGTTCATTTTGGCCTTCTCTCGCTGAGAAAACACTATTTGTGACCTGTGATACAAAAATGCCATAACTTTTGTTCAAAGTGAGTTTTCAGTCAAGTTTCAACCTGAAAGCATAGAAAGATGCATAAAGTTGAAGTTACAGCTTGATTTCAGTGAGTTTTCATCAAAATACAGGAGTTCTGCATGAAGTGTTCATTTTGGCCTTCTCTCGCTGAGAAAACACTATTTGTGACCTGTGATACAAAAATGCCATAACTTTTGTTCAAAGTTAGTTTTCAGTCAAGTTTCAACCTGAAAGCATAGAAAGATGCATAAACTTGAAGTTACAGCTTTATTTCAGTGAGTTTTCATCAAAATACAGGAGTTCTGCATGAAGTGTTCATTTTGGCCTTGTCTCGCTGAGAAAACGCTATTTGTGACCTGCGACACAGAACAGCCATAACTTTTGTTCAAAGTGAGTTTTCAGTCAAGTTTCAACCTGAAAGCATAGAAAGATGCATAAACTTGAAGTTACAGCTTGATTTCAGTGAGTTTTCATCAAAATACAGGAGTTCTGCATGAAGTGTTCATTTTGGCCTTCTCTCGCTGAGAAAACACTATTTGTGACCTGTGATACAAAAATGCCATAACTTTTGTTCAAAGTGAGTTTTCAGTCAAGTTTCAACCTGAAAGCATAGAAAGATGCATAAACTTGAAGTTACAGCTTGATTTCAGTGAGTTTTCATCAAAATACAGGAGTTCTGCATGAAGTGTTCATTTTGGCCTTCTCTCGCTGAGAAAACACTATTTGTGACCTGTGACACAAAAATGCCATAACTTTTGTTCAAAGTGAGTTTTCAGTCAAGTTTCAACCTGAAAGCATAGAAAGATGCATAAACTTGAAGTTACAGCTTGATTTCAGTGAGTTTTCATCAAAATACAGGAGTTCTGCATGAAGTGTTCATTTTGGCCTTCTCTCGCTGAGAAAACACTATTTGTGACCTGTGATACAAAAATGCCATAACTTTTGTTCAAAGTGAGTTTTCAGTCAAGTTTCAACCTGAAAGCATAGAAAGATGCATAAACTTGAAGTTACAGCTTGATTTCAGTGAGTTTTCATCAAAATACAGGAGTTCTGCATGAAGTGTTCATTTTGGCCTTCTCTCGCTGAGAAAACACTATTTGTGACCTGTAATACAAAAATGCCATAACTTTTGTTCAAAGTGAGTTTTCAGTCAAGTTTCAACCTGAAAGCATAGAAAGATGCATAAACTTGAAGATACAGCTTGATTTCAGTAAGTTTTCATCAAAATACAGGAGTTCTGCATGAAGTGTTCATTTTGGCCTTCTCTCGCTGAGAAAACAGTATTTGTGACCTGTGATACAAAAATGCCATAACTTTTGTTCAAAGTTAGTTTTCAGTCAAGTTTAAACCTGAAAGCATAGAAAGATGCATAAACTTGAAGTTACAGCTTGATTTCAGTGAGTTTTCATCAAAATACAGGAGTTCTGCATGAAGTGTTCATTTTGGCCTTCTCTCGCTGAGAAAACACTATTTGTGACCTGTGATACAAAAATGCCATAACTTTTGTTCAAAGTGAGTTTTCAGTCAAGTTTCAACCTGAAAGCATAGAAAGATGCATAAACTTGAAGTTACAGCTTGATTTCAGTGAGTTTTCATCAAAATACAGGAGTTCTGCATGAAGTGTTCATTTTGGCCTTCTCTCGCTGAGAAAACACTATTTGTGACCTGTAATACAAAAATGCCATAACTTTTGTTCAAAGTGAGTTTTCAGTCAAGTTTCAACCTGAAAGCATAGAAAGATGCAAAAACTTGAAGATACAGCTTGATTTCAGTAAGTTTTCATCAAAATACAGGAGTTCTGCATGAAGTGTTCATTTTGGCCTTCTCTCGCTGAGAAAACAGTATTTGTGACCTGTGATACAAAAATGCCATAACTTTTGTTCAAAGTGAGTTTTCAGTCAAGTTTCAACCTGAAAGCATAGAAAGATGCATAAACTTGAAGTTACAGCTTGATTTCAGTGAGTTTTCATCAAAATACAGGAGTTCTGCATGAAGTGTTCATTTTGGCCTTCTCTCGCTGAGAAAACACTATTTGTGACCTGTGATACAAAAATGCCATAACTTTTGTTCAAAGTGAGTTTTCAGTCAAGTTTCAACCTGAAAGCATAGAAAGATGCATAAACTTGAAGATACAGCTTGATTTCAGTGAGTTTTCATCAAAATACAGGAGTTCTGCATGAAGTGTTCATTTTGGCCTTCTCTCGCTGAGAAAACACTATTTGTGACCTGTGATACAAAAATGCCATAACTTTTGTTCAAAGTGAGTTTTCAGTCAAGTTTCAACCTGAAAGCATAGAAAGATGCATAAACTTGAAGTTACAGCTTGATTTCAGTGAATTTTCATCAAAATACAGGATTTCTGCATGAAGTGTTCATTTTGGCCTTCTCTCGCTGAGAAAACACTATTTGTGACCTGTGATACAAAAATGCCATAACTTTTGTTCAAAGTGAGTTTTCAGTCAAGTTTCAACCTGAAAGCATAGAAAGATGCATAAACTTGAAGTTACAGCTTGATTTCAGTGAGTTTTCATCAAAATACAGGAGTTCTGCATGAAGTGTTCATTTTGGCCTCCTCTCGCTGAGAAAACACTATTTGTGACCTGTGATACAAAAATGCCATAACTTTTGTTCAAAGTGAGTTTTCAGTCAAGTTTCAACCTGAAAGCATAGAAAGATGCATAAACTTGAAGTTACAGCTTGATTTCAGTGAGTTTTCATCAAAATACAGGAGTTCTGCATGAAGTGTTCATTTTGGCCTTCTCTCGCTGAGAAAACAGTATTTGTGACCTGTGATACAAAAATGCCATAACTTTTGTTCAAAGTGAGTTTTCAGTCAAGTTTCAACCTGAAAGCATAGAAAGATGCATAAACTTGAAGATACAGCTTGATTTCAGTGAGTTTTCATCAAAATACAGGAGTTCTGCATGAAGTGTTCATTTTGGCCTTCTCTCGCTGAGAAAACACTATTTGTGACCTGTGATACAAAAATGCCATAACTTTTGTTCAAAGTGAGTTTTCAGTCAAGTTTCAACCTGAAAGCATAGAAAGATGCATAAACTTGAAGTTACAGCTTGATTTCAGTGAGTTTTCATGAAAATACAGGAGTTCTGCATGAAGTGTTCATTTTGGCCTTCTCTCGCTGAGAAAACACTATTTGTGACCTGTGATACAAAAATGCCATAACTTTTGTTCAAAGTGAGTTTTCAGTCAAGTTTCAACCTGAAAGCATAGAAAGATGCATAAAGTTGAAGTTACAGCTTGATTTCAGTGAGTTTTCATCAAAATACAGGAGTTCTGCATGAAGTGTTCATTTTGGCCTTCTCTCGCTGAGAAAACACTATTTGTGACCTGTGATACAAAAATGCCATAACTTTTGTTCAAAGTGAGTTTTCAGTCAAGTTTCAACCTGAAAGCATAGAAAGATGCATAAACTTGAAGTTACAGCTTTATTTCAGTGAGTTTTCATCAAAATACAGGAGTTCTGCATGAAGTGTTCATTTTGGCCTTGTCTCGCTGAGAAAACGCTATTTGTGACCTGCGACACAGAACAGCCATAACTTTTGTTCAAAGTGAGTTTTCAGTCAAGTTTCAACCTGAAAGCATAGAAAGATGCATAAACTTGAAGTTACAGCTTGATTTCAGTGAGTTTTCATCAAAATACAGGAGTTCTGCATGAAGTGTTAATTTTGGCCTTCTCTCGCTGAGAAAACACTATTTGTGACCTGTGATACAAAAATGCCATAACTTTTGTTCAAAGTGAGTTTTCAGTCAAGTTTCAACCTGAAAGCATAGAAAGATGCATAAACTTGAAGTTACAGCTTGATTTCAGTGAGTTTTCATCAAAATACAGGAGTTCTGCATGAAGTGTTCATTTTGGCCTTCTCTCGCTGAGAAAACACTATTTGTGACCTGTGATACAAAAATGCCATAACTTTTCTTCAAAGTGAGTTTTCAGTCAAGTTTCAACCTGAAAGCATAGAAAGATGCATAAACTGGAAGTTACAGGTGGATTTCAGTGAGTTTTCATCAAAATACAGGAGTTCTGCATGAAGTGTTCATTTTGGCCTTGTCTCGCTGAGAAAACACTATTTGTGACCTGTGACACAAAACAGCCATAACTTTTGTTCAAAGTGATTTCTCAGTCAAGTTTCAACCTGAAAGCATAGAAAGATGCATAAACTTGAAGTTACAGCTTGATTTCAGTGAGTTTTCATCAAAATACAGGAGTTCTGCATGAAGTGTTCATTTTGGCCTTCTCTCGCTGAGAAAACACTATTTGTGACCTGTGATACAAAAATGCCATAACTTTTGTTCAAAGTGAGTTTTCAGTCAAGTTTCAACCTGAAAGCATAGAAAGATGCATAAACTTGAAGTTACAGCTTGATTTCAGTGAGTTTTCATCAAAATACAGGAGTTCTGCATGAAGTGTTCATTTTGGCCTTCTCTCGCTGAGAAAACGCTATTTATGACCTGCGACACAGAACAGCCATAACTTTTGTTCAAAGTGAGTTTTCAGTCAAGTTTCAACCTGAAAGCATAGAAAGATGCATAAACTTGAAGTTACAGCTTGATTTCAGTGAGTTTTCATCAAAATACAGGAGTTCTGCATGAAGTGTTCATTTTGGCCTTCTCTCCCTGAGAAAACACTATTTGTGACCTGTGATACAAAAATGCCATAACTTTTGTTCAAAGTGAGTTTTCAGTCAAGTTTCAACCTGAAAGCATAGAAAGATGCATAAACTTGAAGTTACAGCTTGATTTCAGTGAGTTTTCATCAAAATACAGGAGTTCTGCATGAAGTGTTCATTTTGGCGTTCTCTCGCTGAGAAAACACTATTTGTGACTTGTGATACAAAAATGCCATAACTTTTGTTCAAAGTTAGTTTTCAGTCAAGTTTCAACCAGAAAGCATAGAAAGATGCATAAACTTGAAGTTACAGCTTGATTTCAGTGAGTTTTCATGAAAATACAGGAGTTCTGCATGAAGTGTTCATTTTGGCCTTCTCTCGCTGAGAAAACACTATTTGTGACCTGTAATACAAAAATGCCATAACTTTTGTTCAAAGTGAGTTTTCAGTCAAGTTTCAACCTGAAAGCATAGAAAGATGCATAAACTTGAAGTTACAGCTTGATTTCAGTGAGTTTTCATCAAAATACAGGAGTTTTGCATGAAGTGTTCATTTTGGCCTTCTCTCGCTGAGAAAACACTATTTGTGACCTGTGATACAAAAATGCCATAACTTTTGTTCAAAGTGAGTTTTCAGTCAAGTTTCAACCTGAAAGCATAGAAAGATGCATAAACTCTAAGTAAAAGCTTGATTTCAGTGAGTTTTCATCAAAATAAAGGAGTTCTGCATGAAGTGTTCATTTTGGCCTTCTCTCGCTGAGAAAACGCTATTTGTGACCTGCAACACAGAACAGCCATAACTTTTGTTCAAAGTTAGTTTTCAGTCAAGTTTCAACCAGAAAGCATAGAAAGATGCATAAACTTGAAGTTACAGCTTGATTTCAGTGAGTTTTCATGAAAATACAGGAGTTCTGCATGAAGTGTTCATTTTGGCCTTCTCTCGCTGAGAAAACACTATTTGTGACCTGTGATACAAAAATGCCATAACTTTTGTTCAAAGTGAGTTTTCAGTCAAGTTTCAACCTGAAAGCATAGAAAGATGCATAAAGTTGAAGTTACAGCTTGATTTCAGTGAGTTTTCATCAAAATACAGGAGTTCTGCATGAAGTGTTCATTTTGGCCTTCTCTCGCTGAGAAAACACTATTTGTGACCTGTGATACAAAAATGCCATAACTTTTGTTCAAAGTGAGTTTTCAGTCAAGTTTCAACCTGAAAGCATAGAAAGATGCATAAACTTGAAGTTACAGCTTTATTTCAGTGAGTTTTCATCAAAATACAGGAGTTCTGCATGAAGTGTTCATTTTGGCCTTGTCTCGCTGAGAAAACGCTATTTGTGACCTGCGACACAGAACAGCCATAACTTTTGTTCAAAGTGAGTTTTCAGTCAAGTTTCAACCTGAAAGCATAGAAAGATGCATAAACTTGAAGTTACAGCTTGATTTCAGTGAATTTTCATCAAAATACAGGAGTTCTGCATGAAGTGTTCATTTTGGCCTTCTCTCGCTGAGAAAACACTATTTGTGACCTGTGATACAAAAATGCCATAACTTTTGTTCAAAGTGAGTTTTCAGTCAAGTTTCAACCTGAAAGCATAGAAAGATGCATAAACTTGAAGATACAGCTTGATTTCAGTGAGTTTTCATCAAAATACAGGAGTTCTGCATGAAGTGTTCATTTTGGCCTTCTCTCGCTGAGAAAACACTATTTGTGACCTGTGATACAAAAATGCCATAACTTTTGTTCAAAGTGAGTTTTCAGTCAAGTTTCAACCTGAAAGCATAGAAAGATGCATAAACTTGAAGTTACAGCTTGATTTCAGTGAGTTTTCATCAAAATACAGGAGTTCTGCATGAAGTGTTCATTTTGGCCTTCTCTCGCTGAGAAAACACTATTTGTGACCTGTGATACAAAAATGCCTTAACTTTTGTTCAAAGTGAGTTTTCAGTCAAGTTTCAACCTGAAAGCATAGAAAGATACATAAACTTGAAGTTACAGCTTGATTTCAGTGAGTTTTCATCAAAAATACAGAAGTTCTGCATGAAGTGTTCATTTTGGCCTTCTCTCGCTGAGAAAACACTATTTGTGACCTGTGATACAAAAATGCCATAACTTTTGTTCAAAGTGAGTTTTCAGTCAAGTTTCAACCTGAAAGCATAGAAAGATGCATAAACTTGAAGTTACAGCTTGATTTCAGTGACTTTTCATCAAAATACAGGAGTTCTGCATGAAGTGTTCATTTTGGCCTTCTCTCGCTGAGAAAACACTATTTGTGACCTGTGATACAAAAATGCCATAACTTTTGTTCAAAGTGAGTTTTCAGTCAAGTTTCAACCTGAAAGCATAGAAAGATGCATAAACTTGAAGTTACAGCTTGATTTCAGTGAGTTTTCATCAAAATACAGGAGTTCTGCATGAAGTGTTCATTTTGGCCTTGTCTCGCTGAGAAAACGCTATTTGTGACCTGCGACACAGAACAGCCATAACTTTTGTTCAAAGTGAGTTTTCAGTCAAGTTTCAACCTGAAAGCATAGAAAGATGCATAAACTTGAAGATACAGCTTGATTTCAGTGAGTTTTCATGAAAATACAGGATTTCTGCATGAAGTGTTCATTTTGGCCTTCTCTCGCTGAGAAAACACTATTTGTGACCTGTGATACAAAAATGCCTTAACTTTTGTTCAAAGTGAGTTTTCAGTCAAGTTTCAACCTGAAAGCATAGAAAGATACATAAACTTGAAGTTACAGCTTGATTTCAGTGAGTTTTCATCAAAAATACAGAAGTTCTGCATGAAGTGTTCATTTTGGCCTTCTCTCGCTGAGAAAACACTATTTGTGACCTGTGATACAAAAATGCCATAACTTTTGTTCAAAGTGAGTTTTCAGTCAAGTTTCAACCTGAAAGCATAGAAAGATGCATAAACTTGAAGTTACAGCTTGATTTCAGTGACTTTTCATCAAAATACAGGAGTTCTGCATGAAGTGTTCATTTTGGCCTTCTCTCGCTGAGAAAACACTATTTGTGACCTGTGATACAAAAATGCCATAACTTTTGTTCAAAGTGAGTTTTCAGTCAAGTTTCAACCTGAAAGCATAGAAAGATGCATAAACTTGAAGTTACAGCTTGATTTCAGTGAGTTTTCATCAAAATACAGGAGTTCTGCATGAAGTGTTCATTTTGGCCTTGTCTCGCTGAGAAAACGCTATTTGTGACCTGCGACACAGAACAGCCATAACTTTTGTTCAAAGTGAGTTTTCAGTCAAGTTTCAACCTGAAAGCATAGAAAGATGCATAAACTTGAAGATACAGCTTGATTTCAGTGAGTTTTCATGAAAATACAGGATTTCTGCATGAAGTGTTCATTTTGGCCTTCTCTCGCTGAGAAAACACTATTTGTGACCTGTGATACAAAAATGCCTTAACTTTTGTTCAAAGTGAGTTTTCAGTCAAGTTTCAACCTGAAAGCATAGAAAGATACATAAACTTGAAGTTACAGCTTGATTTCAGTGAGTTTTCATCAAAAATACAGAAGTTCTGCATGAAGTGTTCATTTTGGCCTTCTCTCGCTGAGAAAACACTATTTTTGACCTGTAATACAAAAATGCCATAACTTTTGTTCAAAGTGAGTTTTCAGTCAAGTTTCAACCTGAAAGCATAGAAAGATGCATAAACTTGAAGTTACAGCTTGATTTCAGTGAGTTTTCATCAAAATACAGGAGTTTTGCATGAAGTGTTCATTTTGGCCTTCTCTCGCTGAGAAAACACTATTTGTGACCTGTGATACAAAAATGCCATAACTTTTGTTCAAAGTGAGTTTTCAGTCAAGTTTCAACCTGAAAGCATAGAAAGATGCATAAACTCTAAGTTACAGCTTGATTTCAGTGAGTTTTCATCAAAATACAGGAGTTCTGCATGAAGTGTTCATTTTGGCCTTCTCTCGCTGAGAAAACGCTATTTGTGACCTGCAACACAGAACAGCCATAACTTTTGTTCAAAGTGAGTATTCAGTCAAGTTTCAACCTGAAAGCATAGAAAGATACATAAACTTGAAGTTACAGCTTGATTTCAGTGAGTTTTCATGAAAATACAGGAGTTCTGCATGAAGTGTTCATTTTGGCCTTCTCTCGCTGAGAAAACGCTATTTGTGACCTGTGATACAAAAATGCCATAACTTTTGTTCAAAGTGAGTTTTCAGTCAAGTTTCAACCTGAAAGCATAGAAAGATGCATAAACTTGAAGTTACAGCTTGATTTCAGTGAGTTTTCATCAAAATACAGGAGTTCTGCATGAAGTGTTCATTTTGGCCTTCTCTCGCTGAGAAAACACTATTAGTGACCTGTGATACAAAAATGCCATAACTTTTGTTCAAAGTGAGTTTTCAGTCAAGTTTCAACCTGAAAGCATAGAAAGATGCATAAACTCTAAGTTACAGCTTGATTTCAGTGAGTTTTCATCAAAATACAGGAGTTCTGCATGAAGTGTTCATTTTGGCCTTCTCTCGCTGAGAAAACGCTATTTGTGACCTGCGACACAGAACAGCCATAACTTTTGTTCAAAGTGAGTTTTCAGTCAAGTTTCAACCTGAAAGCATAGAAAGATGCATAAACTCTAAGTTACAGCTTGATTTCAGTAAGTTTTCATCAAAATACAGGATTTCTGCATGAAGTGTTCATTTTGGCCTTGTCTCGCTGAGAAAACACTATTTGTGACCTGTGATACAAAAATGCCATAACTTTTGTTCAAAGTGAGTTTTCAGTCAAGTTTCAACCTGAAAGCATAGAAAGATGCATAAACTCTAAGTTACAGCTTGATTTCAGTGAGTTTTCATCAAAATACAGGAGTTCTGCATGAAGTGTTCATTTTGGCCTTCTCTCGCTGAGAAAACGCTATTTGTGACCTGCGACACAGAACAGCCATAACTTTTGTTCAAAGTGAGTTTTCAGTCAAGTTTCAACCTGAAAGCATAGAAAGATGCATAAACTTGAAGTTACAGCTTGATTTCAGTGAGTTTTCATCAAAATACAGGAGTTCTGCATGAAGTGTTCATTTTGGCCTTCTCTCGCTGAGAAAACACTATTTGTGACCTGTGATACAAAAATGCCATAACTTTTGTTCAAAGTGAGTTTTCAGTCAAGTTTCAACCTGAAAGCATAGAAAGATGCATAAACTTGAAGTTACAGCTTGATTTCAGTGAGTTTTCATCAAAATACAGGAGTTCTGCATGAAGTGTTCATTTTGGCCTTCTCTCGCTGAGAAAACACTATTTGTGACCTGTGATACAAAAATGCCATAACTTTTGTTCAAAGTGAGTTTTCAGTCAAGTTTCAACCTGAAAGCATAGAAAGATGCATAAACTTGAAGATACAGCTTGATTTCAGTGAGTTTTCATCAAAATACAGGAGTTCTGCATGAAGTGTTCATTTTGGCCTTCTCTCGCTGAGAAAACACTATTTGTGACCTGTGATACAAAAATGCCATAACTTTTCTTCAAAGTGAGTTTTCAGTCAAGTTTCAACCTGAAAGCATAGAAAGATGCATAAACTTGAAGTTACAGCTTGATTTCAGTGAGTTTTCATCAAAATACAGGAGTTCTGCATGAAGTGTTCATTTTGGCCTTCTCTCGCTGAGAAAACACTATTTGTGACCTGTGATACAAAAATGCCATAACTTTTGTTCAAAGTGAGTTTTCAGTCAAGTTTCAACCTGAAAGCATAGAAAGATGCATAAACTTGAAGTTACAGCTTGATTTCAGTAAGTTTTCATCAAAATACAGGATTTCTGCATGAAGTGTTAATTTTGGCCTTCTCTCGCTGAGAAAACACTATTTGTGACCTGTGATACAAAAATGCCATAACTTTTGTTCAAAGTGAGTTTTCAGTCAAGTTTCAACCTGAAAGCATAGAAAGATGCATAAACTTGAAGTTACAGCTTGATTTCAGTGACTTTTCATCAAAATACAGGAGTTCTGCATGAAGTGATCATTTTGGCCTTCTCTCGCTGAGAAAACGCTATTTGTGACCTGCGACACAGAAAAGCCATAACTTTTGTTGAAAGTGAGTTTTCAGTCAAGTTTCAACCTGAAAGCATAGAAAGATGCATAAACTTGAAGTTACAGCTTGATTTCAGTGACTTTTCATCAAAATACAGGAGTTCTGCATGAAGTGATCATTTTGGCCTTCTCTCGCTGAGAAAACGCTATTTGTGACCTGCGACACAGAAAAGCCATAACTTTTGTTGAAAGTGAGTTTTCAGTCAAGTTTCAACCTGAAAGCATAGAAAGATGCATAAACTTGAAGTTACAGCTTGATTTCAGTGAGTTTTCATCAAAATACAGGAGTTCTGCATGAAGTGTTCATTTTGGCCTTCTCTCGCTGAGAAAACACTATTTGTGACCTGTGATACAAAAATTCAATAACTTTTGTTCAAAGTGAGTTTTCAGTCAAGTTTCAACCTGAAAGCATAGAAAGATGCATAAACTTGAAGTTACAGCTTGATTTCAGTGACTTTTCATCAAAATACAGGAGTTCTGCATGAAGTGATCATTTTGGCCTTCTCTCGCTGAGAAAACGCTATTTGTGACCTGCGACACAGAACAGCCATAACTTTTGTTCAAAGTGAGTTTTCAGTCAAGTTTCAACCTGAAAGCATAGAAAGATGCATAAGCTTGAAGTTACAGCTTGATTTCAGTGAGTTTTCATCAAAATACAGGAGTTCTGCATGAAGTGTTCATTTTGGCCTTCTCTCGCTGAGAAAACACTATTTGTGACCTGTGATACAAAAATGCCATAACTTTTGTTCAAAGTGAGTTTTCAGTCAAGTTTCAACCTGAAAGCATAGAAAGATGCATAAGCTTGAAGTTACAGCTTGATTTCAGTGAGTTTTCATCAAAATACAGGAGTTCTGCATGAAGTGTTCATTTTGGCCTTCTCTCGCTGAGAAAACACTATTTGTGACCTGTGATACAAAAATGCCATAACTTTTGTTCAAAGTGAGTTTTCAGTCAAGTTTCAACCTGAAAGCATAGAAAGATGCATAAACTTGAAGTTACAGCTTGATTTCAGTGAGTTTTCATCAAAATACAGGAGTTCTGCATGAAGTGTTCATTTTGGCCTTCTCTCGCTGAGAAAACACTATTTGTGACCTGTGATACAAAAATGCCATAACTTTTGTTCAAAGTGAGTTTTCAGTCAAGTTTCAACCTGAAAGCATAGAAAGATGCATAAACTCTAAGTTACAGCTTGATTTCAGTGAGTTTTCATCAAAATACAGGAGTTCTGCAGGAAGTGTTCATTTTGGCCTTCTCTCGCTGAGAAAACACTATTTGTGACCTGTGATACAAAAATGCCATAACTTTTCTTCAAAGTGAGTTTTCAGTCAAGTTTCAACCTGAAAGCATAGAAAGATGCATAAACTTGAAGTTACAGCTTGATTTCAGTGAGTTTTCATCAAAATACAGGAGTTCTGCATGAAGTGTTCATTTTGGCCTTCTCTCGCTGAGAAAACACTATTTGTGACCTGTGATACAAAAATGCCTTAACTTTTGTTCAAAGTGAGTTTTCAGTCAAGTTTCAACCTGAAAGCATAGAAAGATACATAAACTTGAAGTTACAGCTTGATTTCAGTGAGTTTTCATCAAAAATACAGAAGTTCTGCATGAAGTGTTCATTTTGGCCTTCTCTCGCTGAGAAAACGCTATTTGTGACCTGTGATACAAAAATGCCATAACTTTTGTTCAAAGTGAGTTTTCAGTCAAGTTTCAACCTGAAAGCATAGAAAGATGCATAAACTTGAAGTTACAGCTTGATTTCAGTGAGTTTTCATCAAAATACAGGAGTTTTGCATGAAGTGTTAATTTTGGCCTTCTCTCGCTGAGAAAACACTATTTGTGACCTGTGATACAAAAATGCCATAACTTTTGTTCAAAGTGAGTTTTCAGTCAAGTTTCAACCTGAAAGCATAGAAAGATGCATAAACTCTAGGTTACAGCTTGATTTCAGTGAGTTTTCATCAAAATACAGGAGTTCTGCATGAAGTGTTCATTTTGGCCTTCTCTCGCTGAGAAAACGCTATTTGTGACCTGCAACACAGAACAGCCATAACTTTTGTTCAAAGTGAGTTTTCAGTCAAGTTTCAACCAGAAAGCATAGAAAGATGCATAAACTTGAAGTTACAGCTTGATTTCAGTGAGTTTTCATCAAAATACAGGAGTTCTGCATGAAGTGTTCATTTTGGCCTTCTCTCGCTGAGAAAACACTATTTGTGACCTGTGATACAAAAATGCCATAACTTTTGTTCAAAGTGAGTTTTCAGTCAAGTTTCAACCTGAAAGCATAGAAAGATGCATAAACTTGAAGTTACAGCTTGATTTCAGTGAGTTTTCATCAAAATACAGGAGTTCTGCATGAAGTGTTCATTTTGGCCTTCTCTCGC
This sequence comes from Aulostomus chinensis, assembly GCF_037954235.1. Classification (NCBI taxonomy): domain Eukaryota; kingdom Metazoa; phylum Chordata; class Actinopteri; order Syngnathiformes; family Aulostomidae; genus Aulostomus; species Aulostomus chinensis. The sequence goes on from NW_028234228.1 coordinate 45,107, forward strand.
TGAGAAAACACTATTTGTGACCTGTGATACAAAAATGCCATAACTTTTGTTCAAAGTGAGTTTTCAGTCAAGTTTCAACCTGAAAGCATAGAAAGATGCATAAACTCTAAGTTACAGCTTGATTTCAGTGAGTTTTCATCAAAATACAGGAGTTCTGCATGAAGTGTTCATTTTGGCCTTCTCTCGCTGAGAAAACACTATTTGTGACCTGTGATACAAAAATGCCATAACTTTTGTTCAAAGTGAGTTTTCAGTCAAGTTTTAACCTGAAAGCATAGAAAGATGCATAAACTTGAAGTTACAGCTTGATTTCAGTGAGTTTTCATCAAAATACAGGAGTTCTGCATGAAGTGTTCATTTTGGCCTTCTCTCGCTGAGAAAACACTATTTGTGACCTGTGATACAAAAATGCCATAACTTTTGTTCAAAGTGAGTTTTCAGTCAAGTTTCAACCTGAAAGCATAGAAAGATGCATAAACTTGAAGTTACAGCTTGATTTCAGTGAGTTTTCATCAAAATACAGGAGTTCTGCATGAAGTGTTCATTTTGGCCTTCTCTCGCTGAGAAAACACTATTTGTGACCTGTGATACAAAAATGCCATAACTTTTGTTCAAAGTGAGTTTTCAGTCAAGTTTCAACCTGAAAGCATAGAAAGATGCATAAACTCTAAGTTACAGCTTGATTTCAGTGAGTTTTCATCAAAATACAGGAGTTCTGCATGAAGTGTTCATTTTGGCCTTCTCTCGCTGAGAAAACGATATTTGTGACCTGCGACACAGAACAGCCATAACTTTTGTTCAAAGTGAGTTTACAGTCAAGTTTCAACCAGAAAGCATCGAAAGATGCATAAACTTGAAGTTACAGCTTGATTTCAGTGAGTTTTCATCAAAATACAGGAGTTCTGCATGAAGTGTTCATTTTGGCCTTCTCTCGCTGAGAAAACGATATTTGTGACCTGCGACACAAAACAGCCATAACTTTTGTTCAAAGTGAGTTTACAGTCAAGTTTCAACCTGAAAGCATAGAAAGATGCATAAACTTGAAGTTACAGCTTGATTTCAGTGAGTTTTCATCAAAATACAGTAGTTCTGCATGAAGTGTTCATTTTGGCCTTCTCTCGCTGAGAAAACACTATTTGTGACCTGTGATACAAAAATGCCATAACTTTTGTTCAAAGTGAGTTTTCAGTCAAGTTTCAACCTGAAAGCATAGAAAGATGCATAAACTCTAAGTTACAGCTTGATTTCAGTGAGTTTTCATCAAAATACAGGAGTTATGCAGGAAGTGTTCATTTTGGCCTTCTCTCGCTGAGAAAACACTATTTGTGACCTGTGATACAAAAATGCCATAACTTTTCTTCAAAGTGAGTTTTCAGTCAAGTTTCAACCTGAAAGCATAGAAAGATGCATAAACTTGAAGTTACAGCTTGATTTCAGTGAGTTTTCATCAAAATACAGGAGTTCTGCATGAAGTGTTCATTTTGGCCTTCTCTCGCTGAGAAAACACTATTTGTGACCTGTGATACAAAAATGCCTTAACTTTTGTTCAAAGTGAGTTTTCAGTCAAGTTTCAACCTGAAAGCATAGAAAGATACATAAACTTGAAGTTACAGCTTGATTTCAGTGAGTTTTCATCAAAAATACAGAAGTTCTGCATGAAGTGTTCATTTTGGCCTTCTCTCGCTGAGAAAACACTATTTGTGACCTGTGATACAAAAATGCCATAACTTTTGTTCAAAGTGAGTTTTCAGTCAAGTTTCAACCTGAAAGCATAGAAAGATGCATAAACTTGAAGTTACAGCTTGATTTCAGTGAGTTTTCATCAAAATACAGGAGTTTTGCATGAAGTGTTCATTTTGGCCTTCTCTCGCTGAGAAAACACTATTTGTGACCTGTGATACAAAAATGCCATAACTTTTGTTCAAAGTGAGTTTTCAGTCAAGTTTCAACCTGAAAGCATAGAAAGATGCATAAACTCTAAGTTACAGCTTGATTTCAGTGAGTTTTCATCAAAATACAGGAGTTCTGCATGAAGCGTTCATTTTGGCCTTCTCTCGCTGAGAAAACGCTATTTGTGACCTGCAACACAGAACAGCCATAACTTTTGTTCAAAGTGAGTTTTCAGTCAAGTTTCAACCAGAAAGCATAGAAAGATGCATAAACTTGAAGTTACAGCTTGATTTCAGTGAGTTTTCATGAAAATACAGGAGTTCTGCATGAAGTGTTCATTTTAGCCTTCTCTCGCTGAGAAAACACTATTTGTGACCTGTGATACAAAAATGCCATAACTTTTGTTCAAAGTGAGTTTTCAGTCAAGTTTCAACCTGAAAGCATAGAAAGATGCATAAACTTGAAGTTACAGCTTGATTTCTGTGAGTTTTCATCAAAATACAGGAGTTCTGCATGAAGTGTTCATTTTGGCCTTCTCTCGCTGAGAAAACACTATTTGTGACCTGTGATACAAAAATGCCATAACTTTTGTTCAAAGTGAGTTTTCAGTCAAGTTTCAACCTGAAAGCATAGAAAGATGCATAAACTCTAAGTTACAGCTTGATTTCAGTGAGTTTTCATCAAAATACAGGAGTTCTGCATGAAGTGTTCATTTTGGCCTTCTCTCGCTGAGAAAACGCTATTTGTGACCTGCGACACAGAACAGCCTTAACTTTTGTTCAAAGTGAGTTTTCAGTCAAGTTTCAACCTGAAAGCATAGAAAGATACATAGACTTGAAGTTACAGCTTGATTTCAGTGAGTTTTCATCAAAAATACAGAAGTTCTGCTTGAAGTGTTCATTTTGGCCTTCTCTCGCTGAGAAAACACTATTTGTGACCTGTCATACAAAAATGCCATAACTTTTGTTCAAAGTGAGTTTTCAGTCAAGTTTCAACCTGAAAGCATAGAAAGATGCATAAACTTGAAGTTACAGCTTGATTTCAGTGAGTTTTCATCAAAATACAGGAGTTTTGCAAGAAGTGTTCATTTTGGCCTTCTCTCGCTGAGAAAACACTATTTGTGACCTGTGATACAAAAATGCCATAGCTTTTGTTCAAAGTGAGTTTTCAGTCAAGTTTCAACCTGAAAGCATAGAAAGATGCATAAACTCTAAGTTACAGCTTGATTTCAGTGAGTTTTCATCAAAATACAGGAGTTATGCAGGAAGTGTTCATTTTGGCCTTCTCTCGCTGAGAAAACACTATTTGTGACCTGTGATACAAAAATGCCATAACTTTTCTTCAAAGTGAGTTTTCAGTCAAGTTTCAACCTGAAAGCATAGAAAGATGCATAAACTTGAAGTTACAGCTTGATTTCAGTGAGTTTTCATCAAAATACAGGAGTTCTGCATGAAGTGTTCATTTTGGCCTTCTCTCGCTGAGAAAACACTATTTGTGACCTGTGATACAAAAATGCCTTAACTTTTGTTCAAAGTGAGTTTTCAGTCAAGTTTCAACCTGAAAGCATAGAAAGATACATAAACTTGAAGTTACAGCTTGATTTCAGTGAGTTTTCATCAAAAATACAGAAGTTCTGCATGAAGTGTTCATTTTGGCCTTCTCTCGCTGAGAAAACACTATTTGTGACCTGTGATACAAAAATGCCATAACTTTTGTTCAAAGTGAGTTTTCAGTCAAGTTTCAACCTGAAAGCATAGAAAGATGCATAAACTTGAAGTTACAGCTTGATTTCAGTGAGTTTTCATCAAAATACAGGAGTTTTGCATGAAGTGTTCATTTTGGCCTTCTCTCGCTGAGAAAACACTATTTGTGACCTGTGATACAAAAATGCCATAACTTTTGTTCAAAGTGAGTTTTCAGTCAAGTTTCAACCTGAAAGCATAGAAAGATGCATAAACTCTAAGTTACAGCTTGATTTCAGTGAGTTTTCATCAAAATACAGGAGTTCTGCATGAAGCGTTCATTTTGGCCTTCTCTCGCTGAGAAAACGCTATTTGTGACCTGCAACACAGAACAGCCATAACTTTTGTTCAAAGTGAGTTTTCAGTCAAGTTTCAACCAGAAAGCATAGAAAGATGCATAAACTTGAAGTTACAGCTTGATTTCAGTGAGTTTTCATCAAAATACAGGAGTTCTGCATGAAGTGTTCATTTTAGCCTTCTCTCGCTGACAAAACACTATTTGTGACCTGTGATACAAAAATGCCATAACTTTTGTTCAAAGTGAGTTTTCAGTCAAGTTTCAACCTGAAAGCATAGAAAGATGCATAAACTTGAAGTTACAGCTTGATTTCTGTGAGTTTTCATCAAAATACAGGAGTTCTGCATGAAGTGTTCATTTTGGCCTTCTCTCGCTGAGAAAACACTATTTGTGACCTGTGATACAAAAATGCCATAACTTTTGTTCAAAGTGAGTTTTCAGTCAAGTTTCAACCTGAAAGCATAGAAAGATACATAAACTTGAAGTTACAGCTTGATTTCAGTGAGTTTTCATCAAAAATACAGAAGTTCTGCTTGAAGTGTTCATTTTGGCCTTCTCTCGCTGAGAAAACACTATTTGTGACCTGTCATACAAAAATGCCATAACTTTTGTTCAAAGTGAGTTTTCAGTCAAGTTTCAACCTGAAAGCATAGAAAGATGCATAAACTTGAAGTTACAGCTTGATTTCAGTGAGTTTTCATCAAAATACAGGAGTTTTGCATGAAGTGTTCATTTTGGCCTTCTCTCGCTGAGAAAACACTATTTGTGACCTGTGATACAAAAATGCCATAACTTTTGTTCAAAGTGAGTTTTCAGTCAAGTTTCAACCTGAAAGCATAGAAAGATGCATAAACTCTAAGTTACAGCTTGATTTCAGTGAGTTTTCATCAAAATACAGGAGTTCTGCATGAAGTGTTCATTTTTGCCTTCTCTCGCTGAGAAAACGCTATTTGTGACCTGCAACACAGAACAGCCATAACTTTTGTTCAAAGTTAGTTTTCAGTCAAGTTTCAACCAGAAAGCATAGAAAGATGCATAAACTTGAAGTTACAGCTTGATTTCAGTGAGTTTTCATCAAAATACAGGAGTTCTGCATGAAGTGTTCATTTTGGCCTTCTCTCGCTGAGAAAACACTATTAGTGACCTGTGATACAAAAATGCCATAACTTTTGTTCAAAGTGAGTTTTCAGTCAAGTTTCAACCTGAAAGCATAGAAAGATGCATAAACTTGAAGTTACAGCTTGATTTCAGTGAGTTTTCATCAAAATACGGGAGTTCTGCATGAAGTGTTCATTTTGGCCTTCTCTCGCTGAGAAAACACTATTTGTGACCTGTGATAAAAAAATGCCATAACTTTTGTTCAAAGTGAGTTTTCAGTCAAGTTTCAACCTGAAAGCATAGAAAGATGCATAAACTCTAAGTTACAGCTTCATTTCAGTGAGTTTTCATCAAAATACAGGAGTTCTGCATGAAGTGTTCATTTTGGCCTTCTCTCGCTGAGAAAACGCTATTTGTGACCTGCGACACAGAACAGCCTTAACTTTTGTTCAAAGTGAGTTTTCAGTCAAGTTTCAACCTGAAAGCATAGAAAGATACATAAACTTGAAGTTACAGCTTGATTTCAGTGAGTTTTCATCAAAAATACAGAAGTTCTGCATGAAGTGTTAATTTTGGCCTTCTCTCGCTGAGAAAACACTATTTGTGACCTGTGATACAAAAATGCCATAACTTTTGTTCAAAGTGAGTTTTCAGTCAAGTTTCAACCTGAAAGCATAGAAAGATGCATAAACTTGAAGTTACAGCTTGATTTCTGTGAGTTTTCATCAAAATACAGGAGTTCTGCATGAAGTGTTCATTTTGGCCTTCTCTCGCTGAGAAAACACTATTTGTGACCTGTGATACAAAAATGCCATAACTTTTGTTCAAAGTGAGTTTTCAGTCAAGTTTCAACCTGAAAGCATAGAAAGATACATAAACTTGAAGTTACAGCTTGATTTCAGTGAGTTTTCATCAAAAATACAGAAGTTCTGCTTGAAGTGTTCATTTTGGCCTTCTCTCGCTGAGAAAACACTATTTGTGACCTGTCATACAAAAATGCCATAACTTTTGTTCAAAGTGAGTTTTCAGTCAAGTTTCAACCTGAAAGCATAGAAAGATGCATAAACTTGAAGTTACAGCTTGATTTCAGTGAGTTTTCATCAAAATACAGGAGTTTTGCATGAAGTGTTCATTTTGGCCTTCTCTCGCTGAGAAAACACTATTTGTGACCTGTGATACAAAAATGCCATAACTTTTGTTCAAAGTGAGTTTTCAGTCAAGTTTCAACCTGAAAGCATAGAAAGATGCATAAACTCTAAGTTACAGCTTGATTTCAGTGAGTTTTCATCAAAATACAGGAGTTCTGCATGAAGTGTTCATTTTTGCCTTCTCTCGCTGAGAAAACGCTATTTGTGACCTGCAACACAGAACAGCCATAACTTTTGTTCAAAGTTAGTTTTCAGTCAAGTTTCAACCAGAAAGCATAGAAAGATGCATAAACTTGAAGTTACAGCTTGATTTCAGTGAGTTTTCATCAAAATACAGGAGTTCTGCATGAAGTGTTCATTTTGGCCTTCTCTCGCTGAGAAAACACTATTAGTGACCTGTGATACAAAAATGCCATAACTTTTGTTCAAAGTGAGTTTTCAGTCAAGTTTCAACCTGAAAGCATAGAAAGATGCATAAACTTGAAGTTACAGCTTGATTTCAGTGAGTTTTCATCAAAATACGGGAGTTCTGCATGAAGTGTTCATTTTGGCCTTCTCTCGCTGAGAAAACACTATTTGTGACCTGTGATAAAAAAATGCCATAACTTTTGTTCAAAGTGAGTTTTCAGTCAAGTTTCAACCTGAAAGCATAGAAAGATGCATAAACTCTAAGTTACAGCTTCATTTCAGTGAGTTTTCATCAAAATACAGGAGTTCTGCATGAAGTGTTCATTTTGGCCTTCTCTCGCTGAGAAAACGCTATTTGTGACCTGCGACACAGAACAGCCTTAACTTTTGTTCAAAGTGAGTTTTCAGTCAAGTTTCAACCTGAAAGCATAGAAAGATACATAAACTTGAAGTTACAGCTTGATTTCAGTGAGTTTTCATCAAAAATACAGAAGTTCTGCATGAAGTGTTAATTTTGGCCTTCTCTCGCTGAGAAAACACTATTTGTGACCTGTGATACAAAAATGCCATAACTTTTGTTCAAAGTGAGTTTTCAGTCAAGTTTCAACCTGAAAGCATAGAAAGATGCAGAAACTTGAAGTTACAGCTTGATTTCAGTGACTTTTCATCAAAATACAGGAGTTCTGCATGAAGTGATCATTTTGGCCTTCTCTCGCTGAGAAAACGCTATTTGTGACCTGCGACACAGAAAAGCCATAACTTTTGTTGAAAGTGAGTTTTCAGTCAAGTTTCAACCAGAAAGCATAGAAAGATGCATAAACTTGAAGTTACAGCTTGATTTCAGTGAGTTTTCATCAAAATACAGGAGTTCTGCATGAAGTGTTCATTTTGGCCTTCTCTCACTGAGAAAACGCTATTTGTGACCTGCAACACAGAACAGCCATAACTTTTGTTCAAAGTTAGTTTTCAGTCAAGTTTCAACCAGAAAGCATAGAAAGATGCATAAACTTGAAGTTACAGCTTGATTTCAGTGAGTTTTCATCAAAATACAGGAGTTCTGCATGAAGTGTTCATTTTGGCCTTCTCTCGCTGAGAAAACACTATTTGTGACCTGTGATACAAAAATGCCATAACTTTTGTTCAAAGTGAGTTTTCAGTCAAGTTTCAACCTGAAAGCATAGAAAGATGCATAAACTTGAAGTTACAGCTTGATTTCAGTGAGTTTTCATCAAAATACAGGAGTTCTGCATGAAGTGTTCATTTTGGCCTTCTCTCGCTGAGAAAACACTATTTGTGACCTGTGATACAAAAATGCCATAACTTTTGTTCAAAGTGAGTTTTCAGTCAAGTTTCAACCTGAAAGCATAGAAAGATGCATAAACTTGAAGTTACAGCTTGATTTCAGTGACTTTTCATCAAAATACAGGAGTTCTGCATGAAGTGATCATTTTGGCCTTCTCTCGCTGAGAAAACGCTATTTGTGACCTGCGACACAGAACAGCCATAACTTTTGTTCAAAGTGAGTTTTCAATCAAGTTTCAACCTGAAAGCATAGAAAGATGCATAAGCTTGAAGTTACAGCTTGATTTCAGTGAGTTTTCATCAAAATACAGGAGTTCTGCATGAAGTGTTCATTTTGGCCTTCTCTCGCTGAGAAAAGACTATTTGTGACCTGTGATACAAAAATGCCATAACTTTTGTTCAAAGTGAGTTTTCAGTCAAGTTTCAACCTGAAAGCATAGAAAGATGCATAAACTTGAAGTTACAGCTTGATTTCAGTGAGTTTTCATCAAAATACAGGAGTTCTGCATGAAGTGTTCATTTTGGCCTTCTCTCGCTGAGAAAACACTATTTGTGACCTGTGATACAAAAATGCCATAACTTTTGTTCAAAGTGAGTTTTCAGTCAAGTTTCAACCTGAAAGCATAGAAAGATGCATAAACTTGAAGATACAGCTTGATTTCAGTGAGTTTTCATCAAAATACAGGAGTTCTGCATGAAGTGTTCATTTTGGCCTTCTCTCGCTGAGAAAACACTATTTGTGACCTGTGATACAAAAATGCCATAACTTTTGTTCAAAGTGAGTTTTCAGTCAAGTTTCAACCTGAAAGCATAGAAAGATGCATAAACTCTAAGTTACAGCTTGATTTCAGTGAGTTTTCATCAAAATACAGGAATTCTGCATGAAGTGTTCATTTTGGCCTTCTCTCGCTGAGAAAACGCTATTTGTGACCTGCGACACAGAACAGCCTTAACTTTTGTTCAAAGTGAGTTTTCAGTCAAGTTTCAACCTGAAAGCATAGAAAGATGCATAAACTTGAAGATACAGCTTGATTTCAGTGAGTTTTCATCAAAATACAGGAGTTCTGCATGAAGTGTTCATTTTGGCCTTCTCTCGCTGAGAAAACACTATTTGTGACCTGTGATACAAAAATGCCATAACTTTTGTTCAAAGTGAGTTTTCAGTCAAGTTTCAACCTGAAAGCATAGAAAGATGCATAAACTTGAAGTTACAGCTTGATTTCAGTGAGTTTTCATCAAAATACAGGAGTTCTGCATGAAGTGTTCATTTTGGCCTTCTCTCGCTGAGAAAACACTATTTGTGACCTGTGATACAAAAATGCCATAACTTTTGTTCAAAGTGAGTTTTCAGTCAAGTTTCAACCAGAAAGCATAGAAAGACGCATAAACTTGAAGTTACAGCTTGATTTCAGTGAGTTTTCATCAAAATACAGGAGTTCTGCATGAAGTGTTCATTTTGGCCTTCTCTCACTGAGAAAACACTATTTGTGACCTGTGATACAAAAATGCCATAACTTTTGTTCAAAGTGAGTTTTCAGTCAAGTTTCAACCTGAAAGCATAGAAAGATGCATAAACTTGAAGTTACAGCTTGATTTCAGTGAGTTTTCATCAAAATACAGGAGTTCTGCATGAAGTGTTCATTTTGGCCTTCTCTCGCTGAGAAAACGCTATTTGTGACCTGCGACACAGAACAGCCTTAACTTTTGTTCAAAGTGAGTTTTCAGTCAAGTTTCAACCTGAAAGCATAGAAAGATGCATAAACTTGAAGATACAGCTTGATTTCAGTGAGTTTTCATCAAAATACAGGAGTTCTGCATGAAGTGTTCATTTTGGCCTTCTCTCGCTGAGAAAACACTATTTGTGACCTGTGATACAAAAATGCCATAACTTTTGTTCAAAGTGAGTTTTCAGTCAAGTTTCAACCTGAAAGCATAGAAAGATGCATAAACTTGAAGTTACAGCTTGATTTCAGTGAGTTTTCATCAAAATACAGGAGTTCTGCATGAAGTGTTCATTTTGGCCTTCTCTCGCTGAGAAAACACTATTTGTGACCTGTGATACAAAAATGCCATAACTTTTGTTCAAAGTGAGTTTTCAGTCAAGTTTCAACCTGAAAGCATAGAAAGATGCATAAACTTGAAGTTACAGCTTGATTTCAGTGAGTTTTCATCAAAATACAGGAGTTCTGCATGAAGTGTTCATTTTGGCCTTCTCTCGCTGAGAAAACACTATTTGTGACCTGTGATACAAAAATGCCATAACTTTTGTTCAAAGTGAGTTTTCAGTCAAGTTTCAACCTGAAAGCATAGAAAGATGCATAAACTCTAAGTTACAGCTTGATTTCAGTGAGTTTTCATCAAAATACAGGAGTTCTGCATGAAGTGTTCATTTTGGCCTTCTCTCGCTGAGAAAACGCTATTTGTGACCTGCGACACAGAACAGCCATAACTTTTGTTCAAAGTGAGTTTTCAGTCAAGTTTCAACCAGAAAGCATAGAAAGATGCATAAACTTGAAGTTACAGCTTGATTTCAGTGAGTTTTCATGAAAATACAGGAGTTCTGCATGAAGTGTTCATTTTGGCCTTCTCTCGCTGAGAAAACACTATTTGTGACCTGTGATACAAAAATGCCATAACTTTTGTTCAAAGTGAGTTTTCAGTCAAGTTTCAACCTGAAAGCATAGAAAGATGCATAAACTTGAAGTTACAGCTTGATTTCAGTGAGTTTTCATGAAAATACAGGAGTTCTGCATGAAGTGTTCATTTTGGCCTTCTCTCGCTGAGAAAACACTATTTGTGACCTGTGATACAAAAATGCCATAACTTTTGTTCAAAGTGAGTTTTCAGTCAAGTTTCAACCTGAAAGCATAGAAAGATGCATAAACTCTAAGTTACAGCTTGATTTCAGTGAGTTTTCATCAAAATACAGGAGTTCTGCATGAAGTGTTCATTTTGGCCTTCTCTCGCTGAGAAAACGCTATTTGTGACCTGCGACACAGAACAGCCATAACTTTTGTTCAAAGTGAGTTTTCAGTCAAGTTTCAACCAGAAAGCATAGAAAGATGCATAAACTTGAAGTTACAGCTTGATTTCAGTGAGTTTTCATGAAAATACAGGAGTTCTGCATGAAGTGTTCATTTTGGCCTTCTCTCGCTGAGAAAACACTATTTGTGACCTGTGATACAAAAATGCCATAACTTTTGTTCAAAGTGAGTTTTCAGTCAAGTTTCAACCTGAAAGCATAGAAAGATGCATAAACTTGAAGTTACAGCTTGATTTCAGTGAGTTTTCATCAAAATACAGGAGTTCTGCATGAAGTGTTCATTTTGGCCTTCTCTCGCTGAGAAAACACTATTTGTGACCTGTGATACAAAAATGCCATAACTTTTGTTCAAAGTGAGTTTTCAGTCAAGTTTCAACCTGAAAGCATAGAAAGATGCATAAACTCTAAGTTACAGCTTGATTTCAGTGAGTTTTCATGAAAATACAGGAGTTCTGCATGAAGTGTTCATTTTGGCCTTCTCTCGCTGAGAAAACGCTATTTGTGACCTGCGACACATAACAGCCATAACTTTTGTTCAAAGTGAGTTTACAGTCAAGTTTCAACCAGAAAGCATAGAAAGATGCATAAACTTGAAGTTACAGCTTGATTTCAGTGAGTTTTCATGAAAATACAGGAGTTCTGCATGAAGTGTTCATTTTGGCCTTCTCTCGCTGAGAAAACACTATTTGTGACCTGTGATACAAAAATGCCATAACTTTTGTTCAAAGTGAGTTTTCAGTCAAGTTTCAACCTGAAAGCATAGAAAGATGCATAAACTTGAAGTTACAGCTTGATTTCAGTGAATTTTCATCAAAATACAGGAGTTCTGCATGAAGTGTTCATTTTGGCCTTCTCTCGCTGAGAAAACACTATTTGTGACCTGTGATACAAAAATGCCATAACTTTTGTTCAAAGTGAGTTTTCAGTCAAGTTTCAACCTGAAAGCATAGAAAGATGCATAAACTTGAAGTTACAGCTTGATTTCAGTGAGTTTTCATGAAAATACAGGAGTTCTGCATGAAGTGTTCATTTTGGCCTTCTCTCGCTGAGAAAACACTATTTGTGACCTGTGATACAAAAATGCCATAACTTTTGTTCAAAGTGAGTTTTCAGTCAAGTTTCAACCTGAAAGCATAGAAAGATGCATAAACTTGAAGTTAAAGCTTGATTTCAGTGAATTTTCATCAAAATACAGGAGTTCTGCATGAAGTGTTCATTTTGGCCTTCTCTCGCTGAGAAAACACTATTTGTGACCTGTGATACAAAAATGCCATAACTTTTGTTCAAAGTGAGTTTTCAGTCAAGTTTCAACCTGAAAGCATAGAAAGATGCATAAACTTGAAGATACAGCTTGATTTCAGTGAGTTTTCATCAAAATACAGGAGTTCTGCATGAAGTGTTCATTTTGGCCTTCTCTCGCTGAGAAAACACTATTTGTGACCTGTGATACAAAAATGCCATAACTTTTGTTCAAAGTGAGTTTTCAGTCAAGTTTCAACCTGAAAGCATAGAAAGATGCATAATCTCTAAGTTACAGCTTGATTTCAGTGAGTTTTCATCAAAATACAGGAGTTCTGCATGAAGTGTTCATTTTGGCCTTCTCTCGCTGAGAAAACACTATTTGTGACCTGTGATACAAAAATGCCATAACTTTTGTTCAAAGTGAGTTTTCAGTCAAGTTTCAACCTGAAAGCATAGAAAGATGCATAAACTCTAAGTTACAGCTTGATTTCAGTGAGTTTTCATCAAAATACAGGAGTTCTGCATGAAGTGTTCATTTTGGCCTTCTCTCGCTGAGAAAACGCTATTTTTGACCTGCGACACAGAACAGCCATAACTTTTGTTCAAAGTGAGTTTTCAGTCAAGTTTCAACCAGAAAGCATAGAAAGATGCATAAACTTGAAGTTACAGCTTGATTTCAGTGAGTTTTCATGAAAATACAGGAGTTCTGCATGAAGTGTTCATTTTGGCCTTCTCTCGCTGAGAAAACACTATTTGTGACCTGTGATACAAAAATGCCATAACTTTTGTTCAAAGTGAGTTTTCAGTCAAGTTTCAACCTGAAAGCATAGAAAGATGCATAAACTTGAAGTTACAGCTTGATTTCAGTGAGTTTTCATGAAAATACAGGAGTTCTGCATGAAGTGTTCATTTTGGCCTTCTCTCGCTGAGAAAACACTATTTGTGACCTGTGATACAAAAATGCCATAACTTTTGTTCAAAGTGAGTTTTCAGTCAAGTTTCAACCTGAAAGCATAGAAAGATGCATAAACTCTAAGTTACAGCTTGATTTCAGTGAGTTTTCATCAAAATACAGGAGTTCTGCATGAAGTGTTCATTTTGGCCTTCTCTCGCTGAGAAAACGCTATTTGTGACCTGCGACACAGAACAGCCATAACTTTTGTTCAAAGTGAGTTTTCAGTCAAGTTTCAACCAGAAAGCATAGAAAGATGCATAAACTTGAAGTTACAGCTTGATTTCAGTGAGTTTTCATGAAAATACAGGAGTTCTGCATGAAGTGTTCATTTTGGCCTTCTCTCGCTGAGAAAACACTATTTGTGACCTGTGATACAAAAATGCCATAACTTTTGTTCAAAGTGAGTTTTCAGTCAAGTTTCAACCTGAAAGCATAGAAAGATGCATAAACTTGAAGTTACAGCTTGATTTCAGTGAGTTTTCATCAAAATACAGGAGTTCTGCATGAAGTGTTCATTTTGGCCTTCTCTCGCTGAGAAAACGCTATTTGTGACCTGCGACACATAACAGCCATAACTTTTGTTCAAAGTGAGTTTACAGTCAAGTTTCAACCAGAAAGCATAGAAAGATGCATAAACTTGAAGTTACAGCTTGATTTCAGTGAGTTTTCATGAAAATACAGGAGTTCTGCATGAAGTGTTCATTTTGGCCTTCTCTCGCTGAGAAAACACTATTTGTGACCTGTGATACAAAAATGCCATAACTTTTGTTCAAAGTGAGTTTTCAGTCAAGTTTCAACCTGAAAGCATAGAAAGATGCATAAACTTGAAGTTACAGCTTGATTTCAGTGAATTTTCATCAAAATACAGGAGTTCTGCATGAAGTGTTCATTTTGGCCTTCTCTCGCTGAGAAAACACTATTTGTGACCTGTGATACAAAAATGCCATAACTTTTGTTCAAAGTGAGTTTTCAGTCAAGTTTCAACCTGAAAGCATAGAAAGATGCATAAACTTGAAGTTACAGCTTGATTTCAGTGAGTTTTCATCAAAATACAGGAGTTCTGCATGAAGTGTTCATTTTGGCCTTCTCTCGCTGAGAAAACACTATTTGTGACCTGTGATACAAAAATGCCATAACTTTTGTTCAAAGTGAGTTTTCAGTCAAGTTTCAACCTGAAAGCATAGAAAGATGCATAAACTTGAAGTTAAAGCTTGATTTCAGTGAATTTTCATCAAAATACAGGAGTTCTGCATGAAGTGTTCATTTTGGCCTTCTCTCGCTGAGAAAACACTATTTGTGACCTGTGATACAAAAATGCCATAACTTTTGTTCAAAGTGAGTTTTCAGTCAAGTTTCAACCTGAAAGCATAGAAAGATGCATAAACTTGAAGATACAGCTTGATTTCAGTGAGTTTTCATCAAAATACAGGAGTTCTGCATGAAGTGTTCATTTTGGCCTTCTCTCGCTGAGAAAACACTATTTGTGACCTGTGATACAAAAATGCCATAACTTTTGTTCAAAGTGAGTTTTCAGTCAAGTTTCAACCTGAAAGCATAGAAAGATGCATAAACTCTAAGTTACAGCTTGATTTCAGTGAGTTTTCATCAAAATACAGGAGTTCTGCATGAAGTGTTCATTTTGGCCTTCTCTCGCTGAGAAAACGCTATTTGTGACCTGCGACACAGAACAGCCTTAACTTTTGTTCAAAGTGAGTTTTCAGTCAAGTTTCAACCTGAAAGCATAGAAGGATGCATAAACTTGAAGATACAGCTTGATTTCAGTGAGTTTTCATCAAAATACAGGAGTTCTGCATGAAGTGTTCATTTTGGCCTTCTCTCGCTGAGAAAACACTATTTGTGACCTGTGATACCAAAATGCCATAACTTTTGTTCAAAGTGAGTTTTCAGTCAAGTTTCAACCTGAAAGCATAGAAACATGCATAAACTTGAAGTTACAGTTTGATTTCAGTGAGTTTTCATCAAAATACAGGAGTTCTGCATGAAGTGTTCATTTTGGCCTTCTCTCGCTGAGAAAACACTATTTGTGACCTGTGATACAAAAATTCCATAACTTTTGTTCAAAGTGAGTTTTCAGTCAAGTTTCAACCTGAAAGCATAGAAAGATGCATAAACTTGAAGTTACAGCTTGATTTCAGTGAGTTTTCATCAAAATACAGGAGTTTTGCATGAAGTGTTCATTTTGGCCTTCTCTCGCTGAGAAAACACTATTTGTGACCTGTGATACAAAAATGCCATAACTTTTGTTCAAAGTGAGTTTTCAGTCAAGTTTCAACCTGAAAGCATAGAAAGATGCATAAACTCTAAGTTACAGCTTGATTTCAGTGAGTTTTCATCAAAATACAGGAGTTCTGCATGAAGTGTTCATTTTGGCCTTCTCTCGCTGAGAAAACGCTATTTGTGACCTGCGACACAGAACAGCCATAACTTTTGTTCAAAGTGAGTTTTCAGTCAAGTTTCAACCAGAAAGCATAGAAAGATGCATAAACTTGAAGTTACAGCTTGATTTCAGTGAGTTTTTCATGAAAATACAGGAGTTCTGCATGAAGTGTTCATTTTGGCCTTCTCTCGCTGAGAAAACACTATTTGTGACCTGTGATACAAAAATGCCATAACTCTTGTTCAAAGTGAGTTTTCAGTCAAGTTTCAACCTGAAAGCATAGAAAGATGCATAAACTTGAAGTTACAGCTTGATTTCAGTGAGTTTTCATGAAAATACAGGAGTTCTGCATGAAGTGTTCATTTTGGCCTTCTCTCGCTGAGAAAACACTATTTGTGACCTGTGATACAAAAATGCCATAACTTTTGTTGAAAGTGAGTTTTCAGTCAAGTTTCAACCTGAAAGCATAGAAAGATGCATAAACTCTAAGTTACAGCTTGATTTCAGTGAGTTTTCATCAAAATACAGGAGTTCTGCATGAAGTGTTCATTTTGGCCTTCTCTCGCTGAGAAAACGCTATTTGTGACCTGCGACACAGAACAGCCATAACTTTTGTTCAAAGTGAGTTTTCAGTCAAGTTTCAACCAGAAAGCATAGAAAGACGCATAAACTTGAAGTTACAGCTTGATTTCAGTGAGTTTTCATCAAAATACAGGAGTTCTGCATGAAGTGTTCATTTTGGCCTTCTCTCGCTGAGAAAACACTATTTGTGACCTGTGATACAAAAATGCCATAACTTTTGTTCAAAGTGAGTTTTCAGTCAAGTTTCAACCTGAAAGCATAGAAAGATGCATAAACTTGAAGTTACAGCTTGATTTCAGTGAGTTTTCATGAAAATACAGGAGTTCTGCATGAAGTGTTCATTTTGGCCTTCTCTCGCTGAGAAAACACTATTTGTGACCTGTGATACAAAAATGCCATAACTTTTGTTCAAAGTGAGTTTTCAGTCAAGTTTCAACCTGAAAGCATAGAAAGATGCATAAACTCTAAGTTACAGCTTGATTTCAGTGAGTTTTCATCAAAATACAGGAGTTCTGCATGAAGTGTTAATTTTGGCCTTCTCTCGCTGAGAAAACGCTATTTGTGACCTGCGACACAGAACAGCCATAACTTTTGTTCAAAGTGAGTTTTCAGTCAAGTTTCAACCAGAAAGCATAGAAAGACGCATAAACTTGAAGTTACAGCTTGATTTCAGTGAGTTTTCATGAAAATACAGGAGTTCTGCATGAAGTGTTCATTTTGGCCTTCTCTCGCTGAGAAAACACTATTTGTGACCTGTGATACAAAAATGCCATAACTTTTGTTCAAAGTGAGTTTTCAGTCAAGTTTCAACCTGAAAGCATAGAAAGATGCATAAACTTGAAGTTACAGCTTGATTTCAGTGAGTTTTCATCAAAATACAGGAGTTCTGCATGAAGTGTTCATTTTGGCCTTCTCTGGCTGAGAAAACACTATTTGTGACCTGTGATACAAAAATGCCATAACTTTTGTTCAAAGTGAGTTTTCAGTCAAGTTTCAACCTGAAAGCATAGAAAGATGCATAAACTCTAAGTTACAGCTTGATTTCAGTGAGTTTTCATCAAAATACAGGAGTTCTGCATGAAGTGTTCATTTTGGCCTTCTCTCGCTGAGAAAACGCTATTTGTGACCTGCGACACAGAACAGCCATAACTTTTGTTCAAAGTGAGTTTTCAGTCAAGTTTCAACCTGAAAGCATAGAAAGATGCATAAACTTGAAGTTACAGCTTGATTTCAGTGAGTTTTCATGAAAATACAGGATTTCTGCATGAAGTGTTCATTTTGGCCTTCTCTCGCTGAGAAAACACTATTTGTGACCTGTGATACAAAAATGCCATAACTTTTGTTCAAAGTGAGTTTTCAGTCAAGTTTCAACCTGAAAGCATAGAAAGATGCATAAACTTGAAGTTACAGCTTGATTTCAGTGAGTTTTCATGAAAATACAGGAGTTCTGCATGAAGTGTTCATTTTGGCCTTCTCTCGCTGAGAAAACTCTATTTGTGACCTGCGACACAGAACAGCCATTACTTTTGTTCAAAGTGAGTTTTCAGTCAAGTTTCAACCAGAAAGCATAGAAAGATGCATAAACTTGAAGTTACAGCTTGATTTCAGTGAGTTTTCATCAAAATACAGGAGTTCTGCATGAAGTGTTCATTTTGGCCTTCTCTCGCTGAGAAAACACTATTTGTGACCTGTGATACAAAAATGCCATAACTTTTGTTCAAAGTGAGTTTTCAGTCAAGTTTCAACCTGAAAGCATAGAAAGATGCATAAACTTGAAGTTACAGCTTTATTTCAGTGAGTTTTCATCAAAATACAGGAGTTCTGCATGAAGTGTTCATTTGGCCTTCTCTCGCTGAGAAAAACACTATTTGTGACCTGTGATACAAAATGCCATAACTTTTGTTCAAAGTGAGTTTTCAGTCAAGTTTCAACCTGAAAGCATAGAAAGATGCATAACTCTAAGTTACAGCTTGATTTCAGTGAGTTTTCATCAAAATACAGGAGTTCTGCATGAAGTGTTCATTTTGGCCTTCTCTCGCTGAGAAACGCTATTTGTGACCTGCGACACAGAACAGCCTTAACTTTTGTTCAAAGTGAGTTTTCAGTCAATTTCAACCTGAAAGCATAGAAAGATGCATAAACTTGAAGATACAGCTTGAATTCAGTGAGTTTTCATCAAAATACAGGAGTTCTGCATGAAGTGTTCATTTTGGCCTTCTCTCGCTGAGAAAACACTATTTGTGACCTGTGATAC
The DNA here is from genome assembly GCF_037954235.1 of Aulostomus chinensis. NCBI lineage: Eukaryota > Metazoa > Chordata > Actinopteri > Syngnathiformes > Aulostomidae > Aulostomus > Aulostomus chinensis. The sequence continues at coordinate 63,467 of NW_028234228.1, forward strand.
AAAAATGCCATAACTTTTGTTCAAAGTGAGTTTTCAGTCAAGTTTCAACCTGAAAGCATAGAAAGATGCATAAACTTGAAGTTACAGCTTGATTTCAGTGAGTTTTCATGAAAATACAGGAGTTCTGCATGAAGTGTTCATTTTGGCCTTCTCTCGCTGAGAAAACACTATTTGTGACCTGTGATACAAAAATGCCATAACTTTTGTTCAAAGTGAGTTTTCAGTCAAGTTTCAACCAGAAAGCATAGAAAGATGCATAAACTTGAAGTTACAGCTTGATTTCAGTGAGTTTTCATGAAAATACAGGAGTTCTGCATGAAGTGTTCTTTTTGGCCTTCTCTCGCTGAGAAAACACTATTTGTGACCTGTGATACAAAAATGCCATAACTTTTGTTCAAAGTGAGTTTTTCAGTCAAGTTTCAACCTGAAAGCATAGAAAGATGCATAAACTTGAAGTTACAGCTTGATTTCAGTGAGGTTTTCATGAAAATACAGGAGTTCTGCATGAGTGTTCATTTTGGGCCTTCTCTCGCTGAGAAACACTATTTGTGACCTGTGATACAAAAATGCCATAACTTTTGTTCAAAGTGAGTTTTCAGTCAAGTTTCAACCTGAAAGCATAGAAAGATGCATAAACTTGAAGATACAGCTTGATTTCAGTGAGTTTTCATCAAAATACAGGAGTTCTGCATGAAGTGTTCATTTTGGCCTTCTCTCGCTGAGAAAACACTATTTGTGACCTGTGATACAAAAATCGCCATAAACTTTTGTTCAAAGTGAGTTTTCAGTCAAGTTTCAACCTGAAAGCATAGAAAGATGCATAAACTTGAAGTTACAGCTTGATTTTCAGTGAGTTTTCATGAAAATACAGGAGTTCTGCATGAAGTGTTCATTTTGGCCTTCTCTCGCTGAGAAAACGCTATTTGTGACCTGCGACACAGAACAGCCATTACTTTTGTTCAAAGTGAGTTTTCAGTCAAGTTTCAACCAGAAAGCATTTAAAGATGCATAAACTTGAAGTTACAGCTTGATTTCTGTGAGTTTTCATCAAAATACAGGAGTTCTGCATGAAGTGTCATTTTGGCCTTCTCTCGCTGAGAAAACACTATTTGTGACCTGTGATACAAAAATGCCATAACTTTTGTTCAAAGTGAGTTTTTCAGTCAAGTTTCAACCTGAAAGCATAGAAAGATGCATAAACTTGAAGATACAGCTTGATTTCAGTGAGTTTTCATCAAATACAGGAGTTTCTGCATGAAGTGTTCATTTTGGCCTTCTCTCGCTGAGAAATCACTATTTGTGACCTGTGATACAAAAATGCCATAACTTTTGTTCAAAGTGAGTTTTCAGTCAAGTTTCAACCTGAAAGCATAGAAAGATGCATAAACTTGAAGTTACAGCTTGATTTCAGTGAGTTTCATCAAAATACAGGAGTTCTGCATGAAGTGTTCATTTTGGCCTTCTCTCGCTGAGAAAACACTATTTGTGACCTGTGATACAAAAATGCCATAACTTTTGTTCAAAGTGAGTTTTCAGTCAAGTTTCAACCTGAAAGCATAGAAAGATGCATAAACTTGAAGTTACAGCTTGATTTCAGTGAGTTTTCATGAAAATACATGGAGTTCTGCATGAAGTGTTCATTTTGGCCTTCTCTCGCTGAGAAAACACTATTTGTGACCTGTGATACAAAAATGCCATAACTTTTGTTCAAAGTGAGTTTTCAGTCAAGTTTCAACCTGAAAGCATAGAAAGATGCATAAACTTGAAGTTACAGCTTGATTTCAGTGAGTTTTCATCAAAATACAGGAGTTCTGCATGAAGTGTTCATTTTGGCCT